>NC_045961.1:52804422-52972625 GCF_010909765.2 Amblyraja radiata
CTCCCACATAAAGATGGATTAATAAAATTGTGAACACGTGAAACATTAAAACTGCAGTGTTCGATTGTCACTGCTACCGTTGACACGTTATTACAGAATTCATTTTACCGGCAAATCAATCCTCTTAGTATGGAGTATCAGTACAGTAGTTATTTAATAAAAACGTTCACAACTATACGTTGGATTTATCCAGATTTTACTTTTATAGTCAGTCATATACATCACAAATTTGGTCAGGAGATATTTCAGTTAAAATGTTTACATTAATTCAGAGTGGGAATGATGGAAACAGCGTTTATCAATAACTTTTTTTAAATCTGGTGCGTACAAACTGGGTATCTTCATTGCAGTCCATAACACATACATTTAATCTGAATGTCCGGTAATGTGGCGTTTTGACACCTTTAAACCTATTACAGGTGCACAACCTTTTATCCGGAGTTCCGGAAACCGAAAAGCTCCGAAAACCGGACATTTTTTCAAGGATGTTGTCTGCACACCAAAGCTCGCGTTTGGCGCCAAACTTGACTCGAAACGACCCATGGTCAACCCAGGTCTGTACTACTGTAGCGGCTGCCTCCTCCCCGAGACCGGGGAGACACTTAAACATCTGTAAATCATTGCTTAAATGTTAGTCAGTTTGGAGGGCTTTTATGTGAAGGGGGGGGGGGGGGGGGGGGTGAAGGGGGAAACTTTAATTCTTAGTCCCCAACCTGGTCGGAGAGAGGCGGGGAGCGGGCAATGCCTTACCGGGTCGCCGTGCAGTAAGCTCCGGAGCGCTGTGGCCGCCGACTCCCAACATCGCGGCGCCGGTTGTAGCTCGGACCCCGGCAACTCTACCCCTGGCTGCGCGGCGCTCCAAATCCAGCGCGGCCCGCGGCCTGACGCCCGCAGCCCCAGCTCCGCGATGTTGTGTGTCGGCGGCCACAGCGCTCCGGAGCTTACCGCACGGCGACCCGGTAAGGCATTGCCCGCTCCCCGCTGGTATCCCAGTGCTGCGACGCCGCCGACTCCCAACATCGCGGAGCTGGGGCTGCGGGCGTCTGGCCGCGGGCGTCGCTGGATTTGGAGCGCCGCGCAGCCAGGGGTAGAGTTGCCGGGGTCGGAGCTCCAACCGGCGCCGCCCGCGGCCGGACGCCCGCAGCCCCCAGCTCTGCGATGTTGGGAGTCGGTGGCCACAGCGCTCCGGAGCTTACTGCACGGCGACCCGGTAAGGCATTGCCCGCTCCCCGCCTCTCCGACCAGGTAGGGAACTAAGAATTGAAGTTTCCCCCTTCACCCCCCCCCCATAAAATCCCTCCAAACTAACTGACTAACATTTAAGCAATGATTCCCCGGTCTCCGGGGAGGAGGCAGCCGCTCCAGACTTTTCAAGCCGCCCGCGCTACCTATCTAATCTACGCTAAAAATCTTCCATTCGGAAATCCGAAAAATTCCGAAATCCGAGAAGTGTCTGGTCCCAAGGCTTTCGGATAAAAGGTTGTGCACCTGTACCAAAAGAGCATTTGCTGCAGTTATGTCCTTTGGCCATCTCTTGTCAGTTAGTGTAATGTCAGATGGGTATAGTCGGTTTTAACAGCTATTATCATAAAATGCCTATAGAAATTTCCTTGCAACCTGTATATTTTGTTGGGGATAAATTATGTCGGAAGCGAGAGTGTTTCTGTACCAATAGCAATAACGACCTATGCTATGGCCATGTCATGATAATTTTCGGTCCTTCACAGGGAACATGCTTGCATCAATCCGTAGTGTGCATGGTTAAGCATATATGTTACCATGGCCCAGGATTTATTGACACAGGTTGATCATACGCTGAATAATCCAACCACATTTTTGTTTGGAAGTGGAAAGAAATAATAGAAATTGCATTAATTGCAATGTGTAAAAAGAGTTGAGATACTGTATTGTAATTTTGCTGCATGTCATTGAGGTGCATATCATGTCTTGATTGGTGAATATGTTTAGTTTGTGACTTTATTTGAAGCAGAAATAATATGTGAATGCTTCATTGAGCATAATTCCGACTGGTAACTATGCACTTCGTCCGAGCACATTATCGCACGCGTCATGCAAGCCGTCTTAAATGACCACCTAAACTGTCATTTGGCAACCTAAAAAGCTGCCAAGGTTGCCCGGCTGGCAACAGGTAAAAAAAGTTAAGTGAGAGCCCTGAGTGAGACCAAGGTTGGTCAACATGGGCCAAGTGTTTGATTATAACCTGATTTCCATACATGAATACACTAAGATCGTTCATGTGTTGCATATGTTGATCAGAGCCTGGGCTCTACTGTGGAATGTAATTAGGAATGTAATTTAGTCTAACCTTATTCATAGCTAATCCAATTTAAAGCATATATATTGCAATCAAGTGTAAGTTAAAAGACTCGCTACAGTGTGCACCATATTGCACAATTTCAAGCTGAAAAATGCAAAAGTTCCGTACCAATGGCGCTGAGGGAGCAGGTGAGTGGTGGAATATTGCATTGGGGAATGGGTTGCGTTGGGGGACCATGCCTCCCATGTGACTGGGACCCAACGAGTCCCACTTAGTCTAGTATATTACTAAAACTCTCATCTTGTTTGTGAGTCTGTCTGGCTGTGTGCCTGTCTGTGTGTTTGCGTGCGTTGTCATGCCCTGAATTACGCCAATACAGTACATGATAGCGCTACAATCTTTGACCCTTCTTACTCACCATTGTCTGTGTGTGTGGTGTATCAAGTTTCGTTCAGATTGATGTTATATTTTACAAGTTATTCACATTTTTAACTTTACAAAATTCCACTTTGAGAAAAATTTCTTCCATCTGCACTGGCAGTTAGCAGCTATGACATCACAATGGGATCTCATTTACGTGAACTGCCGGACAGCAATGTTCCACTGGCAGCTAGCGAATGACATCACAATGGAATCTCATTTACATAAACTGCCCATCAACATTGTTTCACCCAGTGCAATGAGAGATTTGTTACATTGTTGTAAGGAGAGGGAGATAGAGGGAGAGGAGGGGGGTAGGGTGGGGAGAGGGGTTATGGAGGGGGGGAGGGAGTGACTGCAGGTAGGGGAAAGGAGAGGGAGATAGAGGTGGGGGGGAGGAGGAGAGGGGATAGAAGAGGGTGAAGAGGATGGGGAGGGAGGTCCAGGGGATGAGGGGAAATGAGCCACGCCTGCGCAGTTGGGGTCTATGGGTGAGTGGTGGAATATTGCATTGGGGGAACGGGTGAGTGGTGG
The DNA here is from genome assembly GCF_010909765.2 of Amblyraja radiata. Taxonomy (NCBI): domain Eukaryota; kingdom Metazoa; phylum Chordata; class Chondrichthyes; order Rajiformes; family Rajidae; genus Amblyraja; species Amblyraja radiata. The sequence goes on from NC_045961.1 coordinate 52,807,655, forward strand.
AAACGGGTTGCGTTGGGGGAATGGATGATTGGTGGAATATTACGTTGGGGGAATGGGTCCCACTTGGTCTAGTTGTTATTAAAAATTAGTAGTTTCGGTTGAATATCACTGCACTGGATGTTAACATTGAATCGCATTTTGTGATACATATATTGGTATTGATATTGGCTTATTATTGCCATGTGTACGGAGGTACATTGCAAAGCTTATGTTGTGTGCTATCCAATTCAGCCTGATCAATGGCCCGTTTCCATGCTGTACAGCTCCATGACGCCATGACTACAATTTGTCGACAGAAGTTTTACAATTCAATGGTTCAATGGTAATAGTAGTGTAAAGAAAAAAGTTCTAGGCTATAGAATATAGTTTTACAGCATTGTAGTATTACAGTTCTAGAGAAAAAGCCCAATGTCCAAAATGAGGTAAGTTGTCAAATATGGAGAGGGAAAAAAGAAAATTTTTATCACAATTTTTAAGAATTGTTTTAACATTTGTAACAGGATAGTGGTAGCATGGAATATGAGAGCTTATATTTCAATCCCTGCAGCTGTACTGTACTTATGTGGCCAATTGTCATTAATATAACTTGGCAAACAGAGTTGTTTTCTTGTTTCTTTAGCAACACAGGCATCAGTTACGATGGTGTCGTAAATATAACCCTGAGATCGTGTATCAATTTTCATATGTTACGGTGGTTTAAAATGTTGGTAATAATACTGGGTCTTGATAGGGAAGAGCCTCTGCAGAGACTGTCCTATTCATCTGCATATGATTTTTGAAAAAAATATTAATTTGTAATTTATTTAATCTGGTGGAGAGGGGATGATTTGGCTGTTTTAAATGCTGTAGTTGATAGGAACAGCATTACCTTTGGTGATCTGGGGTTTAACATCAATGTGGGATTACCAGTTTCTTAGCTCCTACAGTCCGCAGGAATTAGTTGCCCAGATAGCACTGCATACAATTAGACAAAAAAAATCAATGAGGCAGTAATATATGTGTAATTTTCTTGATTTTCTATGAATACATTAGTTTATTATTTATTGGATATGAGAGAAATGCAAGAACATGGCACTCAACCAATGTGAAGTGTGGGCAAGACATAAGATTGTGATGAAATATTTTGAAATTCATCCAACCATCACTAGCCCCTCAAATAGATGAAAAAGTATTAAAGCAGAAAAATTAAACTTGCAGACAAGTAAAATTCACATTGTGCTGCACAAAAATGATTGCACCATAAACATTGAAGCTGACAATTATTAATAGTAATACAATCTTACTACAATCACTACATTATTGTAATGCACTTAAATCTATCTAGCCGACTTTATAGTGATAAATCAGAAAAAAGGAATAGCGGGAGTTTATACATCTAAGAATCATTGGTAATGTGTAATGTGTAATATTTCAGTGCCTAGCTGAGCAGAAATGGTAATCCAAGCACAGAGATAAGTACCAACTTGTCTGGCTTACAGCACAGATCCTTTCATTGGAAGTGATGCAGTTCTCAGTATTAAGTTGCAATTGGTTTCCAAATATTGTTGTAATTATAGTACCAAGTACCTATTTTGATAGGAAAGTGTGATGTCATTGATGTGGAGGGAACAATGCAAAATAAGGCAATTGTTAAATGATTAAATGCTGATCTGTAGCACAGTTTATGACACAATGGTTTGTGTCTTCAGGGTTAAGATAATGGGTCTGTCATTTCTTCATGAATGTTAGTGATAAAGTAGACATATTAAGTTTAGTGGAATGTTAGGGGAAATTATTCTAAGAAGCCTGGAGTTTCCACTAGATGTTACTATTCAGGGCTGGCAAAGTGGTGCAGCTGATATAGCTGCTAACATGCTGTGACGGGTTAGATCCTAACCTCATGTACTGACTGAAGTTTGCACGTTCTCCCTGTGACCATGTGGGTTTCTTCTGGGTGCTCTGGTTTCTTCCCACATCACAAAGATATGTGGGTTTGTAGGTTAATTGGCGTCTGCAAAATCTCCCTAGTGTGTAGGAAATAGATGAGAAAATGGGATAACATGGAATTAGTGACGACGGATGATCAATGGTTGACGTGGACAATGGGCCGAAGGGCCTATTTTCATGCAGTTTCTCTAAACTAATTTTAGTGCAGAAGATCAGGGAATTTATAATACCAAGCACAATCTGGCCATCTGCAAAGTTACACCAAGTAAGAATGTTGTTGTTCCAATTCATAGCTGCTGAATATGACAAACAAGCACCCTTGAATCGTGAATGGCAAACATCTCCTAATTATACTGAATTACAGGGCTACTGGGAGCTGCGTAATCAAGTGTGTGTCTTTAAGTGTAAACAAACTCACAGACACCGTTCAAAAACATAATAATGCAGGTGACATCCATGTTACTGGGGCTGGTGAGGTGTAATCCCAGAAAACCAACCGAGTCACTGCTTTATGTACCACAAAATCACATCAACGGCACGTGCATTACCAAATGTGAGTTGAAAAAGTGAATATTGTGCTTATTTTCTGTTCATATAAATTCCATGAGAGTGAATTGTTATCCTGTATCTCATTTTTTAAATGAGTTTCTCCAGCATTTTTGTCGCCTATTTCCTTCGCTCCATAGATGCTGCCTCACCCACTGAGTTTCTCCAGAATTTTTGACTACCTCTCATTTTTTAAAAGTGGTTTTTGAATTCCGTAAGGATGAATTTCTATTACCTGAACTGTTGTAACATGGGTGTCACTTGCATATATAATTTATGGAGAAACTGATTGCTGAACACCAATGAAATTCTCTGTCATTTTCTGAATTCAGTTTTTTTAAAATCTGGTTCTTCCTATGTGATGGACTATACGATGATTAAAAAATCTGTCTTTTACAATAAATTTATTCCACATTTATTAATAAAACTGCACCATTACCCTTTCTTAAATGTACATTATTTTTGCATATAATGTGAGAGCAAAATAAACTATTGGGTTCTATTGCATTGTTGATGCACTCAGGCAAATATAAATTGTTTCAGTGTAAACGTTAGCAAAATAAATCACTTTGCAAAAGTATGTATGTCAAGCCTTAGCCATAGTTGTTACTTATTTTTATTGTTTTAGACAATAGACAATAGGTGCAGGAGTAGGTCATTCGGCCCTTCGAGCCAGCACCGCCATTCAATGTGATCTTGGCTGATCATCCCCAATCAGTACCTCGTTCCTGCCTTCTCCCCATATCCCCTGACTCTGCTATCTTTAAGAACCCTATCTAGCTCTCTCTTGAAAGCATCCAGAGAACCTGCCTCCACCGCCCTCTGAGGCAGAGAATTCCACAGACTCACCACTCTCTGTGAGAAAACGTGTTTCCTCGTCTCCGTTCTAAATGGCCTACTCCTTATTCTCAAACTGTGGCCCCTGGTTCTGGACTCCCCCAACATCGGGAACATGTTTCCTGCCTCTAGTGTGCCAAGCCCTTAACAATCTTATATGTTTCAATGAAATTCCCTCTCATCCTTCTAAATTCCAGAGTGTACAAGCCCAGCTGCTCCATTCTCTCATCATATGACAGTCCTGCCATCCCGGGAATTAACCTTGTAAACCTACGCTGCATTCCCTCAATAGCAAGAATTTAGGGGACCAAAACTGCACACAATACTCCAGGTGTGGTCTCACTAGGGCTCTGTACAACTGCAGAAGGACCTCTTTGCTCCTATATTCGATTCCTTTTGTTATAAAGGCCAACATGCCATTCGCTTTCTTCACTGCCTGCTGTACCTGCATGCTTACCTTCATAGACTGATGTACAAGGATCCCCAGATCCCGTTGAACTTCCCCTTTTCCCAACTTGACGCCATTTAGATAGTAATCTGCCTTCCTGTTTTTGCTACCGAGGTGGATAACCTCACATTTATCCGCATTAAACTTAATCTGCCATGCATCTGCCGACTCCCCCAACCTGTCCAAGTCACCCTGCATTTTCATAGCATCCTCCTCACAGTTCACACTGCCACCCAGCTTTGTGTCATCTGCAAATTTGCTAATGTTACTTTGAATCCCTTCATCCAGATCATTGATGTATATTGTAAATAGCTGCGGTCCCAGCACCGAGCCTTGCGGTACCCCACTAGTCACTGCCTGCCATTCTGAAAGGGACCCGTTAATCCCTACTCTTTGTTTCCTCTCAGGTTTTGTGGTTTTACAGCTGTAAGATGGAAATCTTATCAAAGTCACATTAATATGCTGCACATTCTGAGATAATAAACCATGGAGCCAGTAAATGTGTCCTACTTAGAAGGAGAATGTGACTTGGTGAACAAGCATGTGAAAGGGAATACATATCGTATGGATAGATAAGCATCAAGGATCAGTGATAGATATGCATGATGGACTGCAGGCTGTGGCAGTAAGAGAAGTGGGGAGCATGGTGAGAGGATAAGCATGCTGCCAGATCACTAAGAGCCGAATTCAACTCGGTCAGTAAGCCATCGCTTCCGGGAGTTTTATTTGAGTCAAAGGAACGGATGGAGCTAGTCAGCTCCTCTAGGGTCAGAGGTTGGTCCAGACTCTCCTGCTTGCTGTCCTCCAAGATCTCCGTGATAGAGGACAGGAAGTTCTGGGAGGCGGTGCTGTCTGTGGCTTTTCTGTCGTACAAACCCACATAAAAGGATCTGCAGAACCTCAGCATGTCCGTCTGCAAGGATGTTACCGAGCCGTCCTCCTCCCTAAGGCTGTTCATCACAGAGCTCCCCCTATGAACCTTATGGAAGAAGAAGCGTGAGCACGTCTCATCCTGCTCCACGTGGCGGACCCTGGATCGGAAGATGATCTTGGAGGATTCGGAGGTAAAGACTCTCTAAGTTCCTCCCTCACATCCACCCCCTTCAACTGCAGAAGGAGCAGTTGCTGTAAATCTGTCTGGAATTGACACAATTCCCTCTTACTCTGTCTTGCTCTCTGAACCCCTTTTGAGATGAAGAACCTCAATGTTTTTTCTTGGTTGCTTCCCACCAGTGTGTCAGGGAGTTCTTCAACATGCGCAGTCCCTCTAGCTCCTCAAAGTTCACTGAGGTCAACAGCTTCACATTTAACTTCCACGTCCCTCTGCCTGCCTTCCCTTCCTCCTGTAGGTGAACTCGGTCTGTCTGACTGTGACGGCCTTCAACGTGAAGAGGAAGTCTATCCAGGACCAGGCTGAACCATCCGGTCTTGACCAGGTGAACCACGACTGGGACCCACCTGCAGGGTTGCTAAAGGCGTCGTGCAGCTTTGCAACTTTGACCATCTCCATCTGGAGCTTAGAGGTGCTGTCCAGTCTGTTGTCAGCACCCCCGGATCATCCAGTCACAACGATGCAGTTGAAGTCAGAACGAGAGGCCGGGACGTGGCCAGCAACGGTGGGAGCTGCTGGAGAACGGCCAGCCGCTCGCTCCGCACGGGTGAGGCCATACACATTAATCAGCCGTAGCAGAGTGCCACGTTACATCCACCACGAGGAAATACACCAAAACCACCTCCCTGACCTCAGTGATGGTGAAGCTCCATCCCCGCAGCAAGATCCCCAGATCGGAAGTGCGGCAGTCATTGCCCCCCAACCATACCGACAGTCCGTGGGGTCACCATCGCGATCAATTCCGATAGCAGCCCGCACTCCTGCAGAAAAGACACATCTGCCTTGACCTTGGCCAGGTACTGCAAGGCGTTTACACTTCACGCTGTGTTCTTCACACTGCGCACATTTAGAGATGCCAGTTTTATCTCCATTGTCCTTTAGAGTCACTGAGCGTCATCCTGTCCCCTCATGCCCACCTCTTTCTTCTGGGTGGGGAGGGTGAAGAGCGGCTGCACCTTCAGCAGCGACAGCGGAGCTTTGTTCCCCTTCTCCCGGAAGTCTTGCAGCAGCTTCTGCCATCCTTCCGGGTACTTGAAGGTAACTTCGAAGTAGCCATTACCCGGGAATCCTGGAGACAGTAAATGTCCTTGGCCTTGCATCAGATAGCTTCCCCATCAGATCTGGAGTCAGGCAGGGTTGCCCTCTTTCCCCTGTCTTGTTCGTCTGATTTATAGAACCTTTTGTTGAGTCCGTCAGGTTAAAACCTCTCTGTACATGGAAGATGTCGCCGTCTTCTGCTTGGATCCAGGGTCAGTCTGCAGATTGATCAGCGTCTGCCACCAGTTTGAGTCGACCACGGGAGCCAGGGTGAACCGCGGGAAGAGCGATGCCATGCTCTTTGGTAATTGGCCCGACCTATCTCCTGTCCCCATCACCATCAAGCCTGATTTCTTGAAGGTGCTGGGGATCTGCTTCGGGGGGGCTGAGGCGTGTGACAAGAATTGGCTGGAGCGGATAGCCAAGGTGGGGAAGAAACTGGTGCTGTGGAAGCAGCGCTCCCTCTCTATAATGGGGAAAGATTTGGTCATCAGGTGTGAGGTGCTCTCGGGGCTGCTGTACCTGGTGCAAGTGTGGCCCATCCCTCCCTCCCTCCTATGCCACGGGGATCAGGGACGCATTCAGAGACAGACATTGAGTGCTGTTGGTAGGTCATCAACACCGGTGAAAGATGCTCTTTGGTCTGCCCAAGCTTTGTGACTTCCCAGCAGAGTGAAGATGTCCATCGGGGAATTTTGCCAACTGGCCCGCTGCAGACTGCAGGAGTACGTGCTGAGAGACGCACTGAAGCTTGTTGCAGCCAACGCCAAGGCTCTGTATGGGAGGGCAACAATCTAGGGTTCTTCCGCTGCTGAACATGGGGGGGCAGGGTGTGGTGGAGACACCCCTCAGAATAAGGGAATGGATTCCACACCAGTGGGCCACATGAGTGGTAAGGGTGTGGGGTAAAATTGTAATTTGGGGAAACTATTAAATAGCCTCCGAGAATGTTGGATGGAGTTTAGTACGGATCATGTATTGTATATATTTATTTCTCGAATAAAGTCTATTTTGAAATTTTTTTTTAAATGCTGTCAGATCACTCCACTATGACCAAAATGCTGTCAAACCACCATCTCCTACTAGCCCGCTATCTCAAAACAGAGGAGGGGGTGAGCAAGAGGGAGAAGAAAAAAGGACTGGGAGGAAAAATTGTGGTGAGGTGAATGAGGGAGAGAGTCAAAGGGGAAGAGAGAAAGGCGAAGAGAGAAATGCGGGAATGCAGGCAGAATGAGAGGTGGAAGTGCAAAAGAAGTTGAAAGATGAGAGGGATGGGTGAAGGTGGGAAGTCTGAGAAGAATGAGTGTAGGAATAGAGAGGTAGAGCAAAAGGAGGCACAGGGAAGAGACAGCAGCATATGTGTGAAGAGGAAAGATGCTATTCCAAGTGCAGTTGAGAATCCAGGAGAGGGAGGAAGAGAATAAGTGGAAGAGGATAACAGAGCTGAAAGGAAGAGAAGGAAGGCGGAGTGGGTGATGGATGTGTTGTTGATTTGGGAGGAGGGAGCGGTTATGTGAGTATGAAACCAGAAGTAGTATTGGGGATGCAGGTGCTCACTAGATTTTTAATCTATTCAATGTATTAATGAATAAAATTAAATTAAACTTTTTTCTGCAGATTTATGCACCAACAGAGAGGAAAGGATGATGAGAGAAATAATGAATGGAAGGGAAGATCATTAATAGCGCGAGAAGCTGTAAGAGTTAAATACTGAAAGGAAAATTGTAAAGACAAAAGACAATGATAATAAGACGAGTAATAAAACAAAAGATAGAGAATGGCAATAATACAATCGAAACATGCAGTTGCGGTTCGAAACAAAACAGCGGTAGCGATCATGATCGTGAATTATTAAACAATGTTGGGTCATGCAAGTTGTATAATGCCTATTGAAATACAAGGTGATGTTTCTCAAGCTTGCATTGAGCATCACAGGAACAGAGTAGAATACTGAAAACAGAGGTCAAAGTGTGAGTTGTGCGAAGAATTAAAATGATGCTGGAAGCTCAGGATCACACCTGAAGGTTGATTAGAGAAGCTCCATAAAATGGTCACCATCCTTAGTTTGAAATTCTTTTGTAAAAGGTACTACATTCTGAAAGTGATAATTATATATTTGCATTAAAATATATACTTTAATGATTCATTGCACTTTGGTTATTCCACTGAAAATAATGGAGGTCATTTTGCTATTCTAATATAATTGCATATGTTCACAGACATGTTGCAGCATGGAAGCAGGACATTGACCCATTGAATCCATACTTGCTTGATCTTAGAGCAATCCAGCAAATACCACTGAACCTCAACTAAAGCTGTTAAAAGATACAGCGGGATATAGATCAGCAACTGATATGGGAGGAACAATGGCAGATGGAGTTTAATCTGAGAAAGTGTAGTGTTGCACCTTGGGAGGTCAAATTTAAGGGGAAGGTATACAGTTAATGGCACAACCCTTAAATTGATGTACGTATGGATCTTGGGGTCCAAGCCCATAGCTCCTTGAAAGTAGCAACAAAAGCAGATTAAATAGTAAAGGATTGCCTTAATTGGTTGTGGCATTGAGTATAATAGTCAGGAAGTCTGTTGTATTTTATAAAAGTTTGATTGGGCCATATTTGGAATATTGGGTGCAGTTCTGGTCCCCTCATTACAGGAAGGACGGAGAGACCTTGTACAGGGTGCAGAAGAGATTTACCAGGATTCTGCCAAGATCAAACTATAAGGAGAGATTGGACAAACGTGGATTGTTTGCTTGGAGGTTTGGAGGTTGAAAAGAGACCTGATAAAAATAGATAGAATTATGAGACCCATAGATAGGGAAGATAGTCAGAACCTTTTTCCAAGGTGTAGATTGGTTACTAACCAATTGTAGTTATTGGAAGCTCCGTCTACTACGTGGTTTATATTATCAGAATCTATACTATTACTAAAACTCTCATCTTGACCACGTCCGGTCTGCGTTTATAAATTTGCGCAAAAAAGGTACCCTATATCGCTAGGATTTTTCGCCACCTTACTCGCCGTTCTCCTTTGCTCCAAGCCACCAAGTTTTGTTCCGATCGGTGGAAGATTACAAAAGTTATGAAGGTTTAAAAAATCATGAGATCAGCAGATTGGTCTTCTCGCCTGTCAGTCACCATGAAGGTGACGCCCCTTCCTGCACCCACTGGAGAATAAACCCCTGGAGGTGGGGCTGAGTCCGTGAGCAGGTCCAGAAGCCGTCCTTCCAGAAGCCGCTGAGAATAAAGCTGAAGCAGCGGAGTGTGGGCTGTGTTCCGCGGGCGGGGGCGGGCTGTGTTCGAGGGCGGAGGTGGGCTGTGTTCGCGGGCAGGGGCTGTGAGCGCAACAGGCGCTGGGGCTGGGAGCAGCTGAATGAGTCTGGAATATGTCTGGAAAATTTCCACCAACCCTGGTTGTGTGGCAATAAATTATATCTATCTATCTATCTATCTAGAGCCAGGAGTGTGTTCGGAGCCGGAGCCATTTAACGTCAGAAATATATTTTTAAATTTAAAATGTGCTGTCGTTGAAATGATATGTTATCTTTAAGAATTAGTGCAGTTAAGTGAGACACCGGAAAGTCTTTAAAGAACAAAAAATGCAACGTTCTCGAGTTAAACCAAAACAATGAAGTTCGATTGGACTCTTATCTTTAGAGATATGGAAGTCAGCATTAAGCCTCGTTTATCAAAGTGACCGTTGAGAAAGTTCTGGAAAAGCAAGCCGGGAAGCTCGTGAACGCTCATGAGTGCTCGTGACCTCGGGAGTGCTTGTGAGCGCTCGAGGCCACGGAAGCCCTCGGAAGCGCTCGGAAGTGCTCAGGAGCTGCAGTACAGAGCCCACTTGCTCGTTCTTTCTGCGTCTTTTGAAGAACCGAGGGTGAGGGGGGAGTGAGGGGGAGGGGTGACGTCACTCGCTGCGCATGGAACATAGGGCAGCAGGCTGCGAGGAGCGGATTCATCGTGACGTCATCAACGAGACCATCTCGTTTATTTTCCTAGTTATTTGAAATATTTGAACATTTTCATAAATAACTCGAGAAATAATGGATGAAATTTTCAGATTAGGCGACTTTTCACATCACAGCGTAAACCTCTATCAGAATATGTAAAAATTTCACCCTTAGCGCATCATGTTTTCGAGGAGATGTGAAACGCACACGAACATCACACGCACACGAACATCACACACACACATACAAATACACACATATCCAAGATCAGAGTTTTATAAGTATAGAGATAGATAAGATACTGACCAAGTGGGACCCGTTGGGTCCCTGTCACATGGGAGGCTTGTTCCCCCAACGCAACCCGTTCCCCCAACGCAATATTCGACCACTCACCCATAGCCCCACAGGAGGCCTGTTCCCCCAACGCAACACATTCCCCAATGCAATATTCCACCACTCACCCGTTCCCACAACGCAAGCCATTCCCCCAACGCAATATTCAACCTCTCACCCATGGCAGGCCTGGTCCCCCAACGCAACCCGTTCCCCAACGCAATATTCTACCACTCATCCGTTCCCCCATATTCCAGCACTCACCCATAGTCCCCAACTGTGCAGGGGCATATCCCCCAGCACTGCCTCCCCCTCCTCTTGCTTCGAGGACTTTAAAAAATAATGCAATTGCCCCCTCTTCCTCCTGTTCAGCTAAAAACTTGCTGGAAGGACTGAGTGTTCCTCAATTGCAACTTTGTTGCAAGCTGGGCCGTCAATGATTTGGATCCCAATAGCTGCTAAATTTTTCTTAAACTTCAATTTGTACATTTTTTAATGTCAATAGCTTGTGAAATCAAATCAAATCAAATCAAATCAAATACATTTATTGTCATTGCACAACAACTGTACAACGAAATTCCATTGCATCTCCTTCGGTGTGTACATAGAAGACACAGGATAAAAGATTTAAAAAGAACAAAACACAACAGCTATTGACTCACATATACACAAGATCAATAAAGAAAATAATAAATAGGTATTAAAAATATTTAAGAATATTAAAGAATATTGCGCATTATCTTGCACCCCGAATTATATTGTGCTTCCCCCAGTGTTCTCTGTTAGAGTTAAGTTATTTTATCGCACATGGGTAGAAACTATTTTTTAGTCTACGGTGCGAGCCTTCAGAGACCTGTATCACCTCCCAGAGGGTAGCAGAGTGAAAAGGTGGTTGGCAGGGTGGGATGTGTCCTGCTTGATGTTTGTGGCCCGGCGCAAGCATCGGCCCCTGTACATGTCATCCAGGGAGGGCAGTTGAGCGTTTGTGATGCTCTGTGCAGTTTTAATAACTCTCTGCAGCGCCCTCCTCTCAGCCACAGTGCAGCTAGCAAACCACACCAGGATGCCATAGGAGAGGATACTTTCCGCGGCGCACCGGTAGAAGGACAGCAGCAGCGACTGTGAAAAGTTTGCTCTCCGCAGAGACCTCAGGAAATACAGCCGCTGCTGTGACTTCTTCACGAGAGTGACGGTGTTCATTGTCCTGGGAGATGTATACCTTGAGGTCCTGGGAGATGTATATTCCCAGGAACTTAAAGTCAGTGACTCTCTCCACCATGTCTCCTTTGATGTAGAGAGGAGCAGGTTCCTCTCTCCTTCACCTGAAGTCAATAACGATGAAGACAATAAAGTTCTTTTGTTTTGGTTGGGTTGAGTACCAAGTTATTTTTAGTGCACCAGACAGTCAGTTTTTGGACTTCATCTCTGTAGGCAGACTCGTCGTTATTTATCAGCCCCACCACAGTCATGTCATCTGTAAACTTGATGATCCGGTTTGTGCTGTGTATTGGTGTGCAGTCATGGGTGTATATTGTGTATAAGATGGGACTCAGCACACAACCTTGTGGCGCTCCTGTGCTGAGCGTCAGGACTGGGGAGTGATTGGACCCCATCCTGACAGTCTGTGGACGATCTGTTAAGAAGTCCTTGATCCATCTGCATGTGTTAGCATTAATGCCCAGGTCAGACAGTTTGTCCACCATTCTGCTGGGGATGATGCTATTGAATGCAGAACTAAAATCTACAAACAACATCCTCACATATGAGCCAGGGCGCTCCAGCTGAGACAGTGCAGAATGTAGAGCTATGTTGATGGCGTCCTCTGTTGACCTATTAGCTCTATATGCAAACTGATGCTGATCCAGGGTGGGTGGGAGTGAGGATTTAATGTGGGCCAGGACCAGCCTCTCAAAGCACTTCATCACAGTTGAAGTGAGAGCAACAGGTCGGTAGTCATTCAAGCTGGTGATAGATGGTTTTTTGGGAACAGGCACGATGGTAGCAGTCTTGAAGCATTTAGGGACAGTGCATGTTGACAGAGAGAGGTTAAAGATGTCGCTAAAAACCTCCGCTAACTGGTCTGCACAGTCCCGCAGTACTCTCCCTGGGATGCCATCTGGACCAGCAGTCTTCCAGGGATTGACACTGCGGAGTGCTCTCATGACATCCTCTGTGCTCACAGTGAGTGCCAGGTCGTCGGTGCTGGATGCGGCTGCAGGTGCAGGTTCCGCCTCATTCAGCTCAAAACGGGCGAAAAAGTGGTAACGCTCCTCATCTAGCGAGCTGCTACTGCTGCTGATGGTTGGCCCCCCGTTGCCCTTGTAGTTGGTAAGTTGCTGAATACCCTGCCAGACACGCCGAGGGTCCCTCTCGTTAAAGTGTCCCTCTAGTCTTCTTCCATAGGCTGCCTTTGCCTCTTTGATGGCTCTCTTTAGTTTGGACCTGGCAGTGCTGTACAGTTCATCATTGCCAGATCTAAAGGCTGAGTTGCGTTCCCTCAGCAACTTCCTAATATCACTGGTCATCCATATCTGTTTGGATAACACCTGACCTCTCTGTCAACAGTGACGTTATTAATGCAGTTCTGTATGTAGAACATGACTGTGGATGAGTAGTCTGTTGTGTCCTGGTTTGCAAAAAGATCTCACTGGGTGCACTCAAAGCAGTCCTGAAGTTGGGTGGCAGCGCCCTCAGGCCAAGTCTTTATGTTTCTTACACTGGGCTTAGTTTTCACGATGAGAGGTCTGTATGCTGGGGTGAGAAAGAGGGATAGATGGTCAGACTGGCCGAGGTGAGGGAGGGGGGAGGCTTTGTATCCATCCTTGATGTTGCTGTATACATGATCCAATGTGTTTTGATCTCTCGTCGGACACGTGACATGCTGGTGGAATTTAGGGAGGACAGTTTTTAAATTTGCCTGGTTGACGTCTCCTTTTTTGCCTGGATGAAATATAACATCAATCTGAACAAAACTTGACACAAACGACCACAGGACAATGGTGAGTAAGGTGGTGGAAAAAGTGCTATTGTGTACCGTTGTGGCGTAGTTCCGGGATCACAAACCACACAGGCTGACACACACACACACGCTCACACACACACGCACGCACACACACACACACACACACACACACACACACACACACACACACACACACACACACACACACACACACACACACACACACACAGTCACAGACAAGATGAGAGTTTTAGTAATATAATAGACCAAGTGGGACCCGTTGGATCCCTGTCAAACAGGAGGCCTGGTCCCCTAACGCAACCCATTCCCCCAACGCAATATTCCACTACTCACCAATAGCCCACACGGGAGGTCTGGTCCCCCAAAGCAACCCGTTTCCCCAACGTAAGATTCCACCACTCCCCTGCCTCCCCCAGCATTGGACTTAAAAAAAAAATTGCACTTCGCCTGCCTCCCCCAGCACTTCCAATTCCAATTCCACTTCCCCTGCCCCCACCCCCTCCCCCCTCTCATGTGCTGGCAGGAGCAGGAGTAAGTGTTCTATGATGTTGCAAATGTCGGGGGGACAGTGAGATTCAATTCAGGTGAAAACTTGGTGGAAGCACAGATTAGATTTATTTGTTGTCATTTGAACCCAGAAGTTCAAACAAAATTTAGTTTCTGCAGTCATACAAACAAGAAGAACCAAGAGACAACACAATTTACACAAACACCCATCACAGCGAATTTCCTCCTCACTGTGATGGAAGGCAAAGTCTTATCTCTCCCCTGCACTCCCCATTCTCCTCCCGATGTCAGTCAAAGCCCCCGACGGGCGATGGTAAATAAGTCCCACGGCCATTAAAGCAATTCTGGATTTAGTGTTATGTAATGAACCGGATTTGATAAAGGACCTCGAGGATAATGAGCCATTAGGAAGCAGTGGCCATAACATTGCCAGGTTTAATCTACAATTGGAGAGGGAGAAGAGTAGATCGGAGGTGTAAGTGCTGCAGTTGAACAAAGGGGACTATGGGGCCATGAGGGAAGAGCTGACCAAAGTTGACTGGAAAGATACACTAGCAGGGATGACAGTGGAACAAAAATGGCAGGTGTTTCTAGGAATAATACAGAAGGTGCAGGATCAGTTCATTCCTAGGAGGAAGAAAGATTCCAAGGGGAGAAAGGGATGACCATGGCAGATAAGGGACATCAAGGACAGTATAAAAATTAAAGCGAAGAAGTACAACGTAGCAAAGATGAGCGGGAAGCAAGAGGATTGGGTAATGTTTAAAGAACAACAGAAGATAACCAAAAAGGCAATACGGGGAGAAAAGATGAGGAACGAAGGTAAGCTAACCAAGAATATAAAGCAGGATAGTAAAAGCTTCTTTAGGTATGTGAAGAGGAAAAAATTAGTTAAGACCAAAGTTGGACCCTTGAAGACCGAAAAAGGTGAATTTATTATGGGGAACAAGGAAATGGCAGATGAGTTGAACAGGTACTTTGGATCTGTCTTCACTAAGGAGGACACAAACAATCTTCCTGATATAGTAGTGGCCAGAGGATCTGGGGTGACGGAGGAACTGAGGGAAATCCACATTAGGCAGGAAATTCAGCTGCGGCTCGCCTGCAGTCCGTCTGTCTTTACTTTTTGTTTTTGTTTTTTTTGTCTTGTTTTGGCTAAGTTTTAGTTTATTTAGGTTGTGTTATGGGAGGGGGGGGTGAAACATGTTTTTTGTCTCTCCCTTCGGGGGAACGCGACTTTTTCTTGTCGTATCCCCCTTCTCTGCCTCCGTCTGCGCTGAGGCCTAATGGCGGAGCTGGCGGCCTCCAACCTGCGACCGACCTCGAGGCTCCGGAAGCAGAGCCAGCCAGGACTTACCAACGCGAGGCTGGCCGTCTTCGGGGCCGAGGCAGAGGTGGCCCGACTCGCTGAGTAAGGCAGATTATCACCAGAATGGTGTCAAATTGGGAAAAGGGGAAGTACAAAGAGATCTGGGGGTCCTTGTTCATCAGTCACCGAAAGTAAGCATGCAGGTACAGCAGGCAGTGAAGAGAGCGAATGGCATGTTGGCCATAATAAGAGGAGTTTAATATAGGAGCAAAGAGGTAATTCTGCAGTTGTACAGAGCCCTAGTGAGACCACACCTGGAGTATTGTGTGCAGTTTTGGTCTCCAAATTTGAGGAAGGACATTCTTGCTATTGAGGGAGTGCAGTGTAGGTTCACAAAATTAATTCCTGGGATGACAGGACTGTCATATGTTGATAGAATAGTGCGACTGGGCTTGTATACTCTGGAATTTAGAAGGATGAGAGGTTATCTTATTGAAACATATAAGATTATTAAGGGATTGAACACGCTAGAGGCAGGAAACATGTTCCTGATGTTGGGGGAGTCCAGAACCAGGGGCCACAGTTTAGGAATAAGGAGCAAGCCATTTAGAACGGAGATGAGGAAAAACTTTTTTACACAGAGGGTTGTGACTCTGTGGAATTCTCTGCCTCAGAAGGCAGTGGAGGCCAATTCTCTGGATGCGTTCAAGATAGCGTTAGATAGAGCTCTTAAAGCGGAGTCAGGGGATATGGCGAGATGGCAGGAACGGGGTACTGATTGTGGATGATCAGCCATGATCATATTGAATGGTGGTGCTGGCTCGAAGGGTCAAATGGCCTACTCCTGTACCTATTGTTTATTGTCTATTGTAAATGAGATCCCATTGTGACATCAAAGGAGCAAACTGCCAGCATCTGCCACCATCTGTCACTGCAGTCATTCTTTCTCAAATAGGATTTTGTAAAGTTGAAAATGTTAAAAACGTGTAAAATATAACACCAATCTGAATAAAACCTGATACAAACCATCACAGGACAATTGTGAGTAAGTTGGTGCAGACATTTTAGTGCTACAGGGTATCTTGTTCCGTTTTGGTATAGTTCCGGGACACATTTACAGGCACGCTCACACACAAGCATAGAAACAAACAAGATGAGAGTTTCAGTAATATATAGACCAAGTGGGACCCGTTCCCCCAATGCAATATTCCACCACTCACACATAGCCCCCAACTGCGCTCTCTCTCTCCCTCTCCCTCTCCCTCTCCCTCTCCCTCTCCCTCTCCCTCTCCCTCTCCCTCTCCCTCTCCCTCTCCCTCTCCCTCTCCCTCTCCCTCTCCCTCTCCCTCTCCCTCTCCCTCTCCCTCTCCCTCTCCCTCTCCCTCTCCCTCTCCCTCTCCCTCTCCCTCTCCCTCTCCCTCTCCCTCTCCTCTCCCTCCCCCTCCCCCTCCCCCTCCACAGCCCCCACCTGCCCACGAACACAGCCCCCACCTGCCCACGGACACAGCCCCCACACGCCCGCGGACACGACCCCCGCCCACGAACACAGCCCCCACACGCCCGCGGACACGACCCCCGCCCGCGGACACAGCCCCCGCCCGCCCGCGGACACAGCCCCCTCCCGCCCGCGAACACTGCCTGCGGACACAGCCCCCGCGGACACAGTTCCCGACCGCCCTGAAACACAGCCCCCGCCCACGAACACAGCCCCCAACCGCCCGCAAACACAGCCCACGCTGTCCGCGAATGCGAACACAGCCTCCGCCCGCGAACGCGAACACAGCCCCGCCCTCCCGCAAACGTGAACATAGTTCCCACCCACACTCTGCTCACTCCACTCCTTCAGCTTTATTCTTGCCGCCGGTGATTGACAGTGGGTGCCGGAAGGGGCGTCGCCGTCCCGGCAAATGACAGGAGTGAGACCAATAACTTTTGTAATATTTCACCGATCTGAACAAAATGTGATGCACTTGCAGCACAGGAGAATGGCGAGTAAGGTGGCGAAAAATCATAGCGCTATACGGTACCGTTTTTGCGCGAATTAAAAAACTGACCATTTTCAGGAACTGGCTTTCATCTTGGAAATATTTCCAGCAGATATATTGCATTCTTAGAATGTTTCTGCTCTGTAAAGAAGTGAATCTCACACACTTGTAACTTTACTTGACTCTTTAATAAACACACAGATTAAACATGATCCAGTACTAACTGCACGCAGTCTGTCACCGTGCTGGAGAGAGAGCGAGAGATAGGAAGAGAGAGTGTTATTATATTTGATAACTAAGGCGTGGTTAGTGGTACTGAGGTAGCTACATTATTGGTTGCATGCATAAACCATCTACATCCTTCCCCTTAGAAATCAGAATTGAAATAGAGCCATGGCAGTGTGATTATATAAAATATACGAATCTGAACAAAGTCACCATAGCGGACAGGCGGCTTAACAATGCGACCCGAACGCGTGCATACAACACCTTCCCCTCCCCCCCCATCGGAAAGAAGAGAAGGCGCAGCAGAAGTAGGCGAGAAAGTTAAAACAGGAGGCGACGCATCCGTAGCAGCAGTCAAAGCAGGAGGAGACGCAGCCGGAGCAGGAGAGACGGGAGGGGAGGGAGAACGTGCAGGAGGGAAGGCAAACCGGCCAGAACCCGGCGGCAGCTGTGGAGGAGAACGCAACAAGTGAGGGGGCCGGGGCATGCAGGGATCAGCAGGAAAACCGGCAGGGGCAGGCTGGGACCGCCGAGGTGGAGCATAAGGACCCGCAGGTGGAGGCTTCGGCTCGTTCACAGCCTACAGGTGTTGATGGCTCCGACGATAGACAGTCCCTTCATAGTCCACCAGGTAAGAACGAGGCGAATCAGCAACACCAACTACGGTCGCGAGACGGGAATAGCCGGTGCTAGTTTGTAACCGAACGACTTGCCCTGGAAGTAGGGACGTCAGCGGGCGGTAGGACCTGTCGTGGGAACGCCGTTGAACCTCATGCTTCTGTTCAATCCGCTGCTGGACAACGGCAGGCTCTAATACCTTGGGTAGCAGGGTCTGTTGAGCGATCGGCATAGGTGGCCTGGTTGTCCGCGACATCAGACGCTGGGCAGGGGAACCCATGGTCGGGTCACGGGAGATATTACGGAGGTTAAGTAAGCCCAGGTAGAAGTCGGAGTTAGACAGGCGGGACTGCTCAAGCAGACCCTTAGCACTCCGCACGGCTCGCTCGGCAAGGCCGTTGCTTTGTGGGTACTCAGGGCTGCTAGTGTAATGATGAAAGTTCCACTTGGCAGCGAAAGTTTTGAATTCAGCGCTGGTAAATTGTCGGCCATTGTCAGTTTGTAAACGGACAGGAGCAACGAAGGTGGCGAAGTGCCTGCGCAGTCTGCTGATGACCATCTCGGAGGTGATTGAAGGAAGCAGGTCCACCTCGAACCAGTTGGAGTACGAGTCCACCAGGACAAGAAACTGCTTGCCCCGCCATTCGAATAGGTCGGCAACCAGCGATGTCCAGGGCATGGCGGGCGCCGGCTGCTGCAAAAGGGGCTGCCGCTGCTGGTGCGGGGCGAGGTTGTTGCAGGTGGAGCAGGAGAAAACTCGGTCCTTGATATATTTGGCCATACCAGGCCAGTAGAATTGTCCCTGAGCGTGAGAAATAGTGGCATCGACCCCAGGATGACCGCTATGGGCTGCGTTGTAGTAGAGATCATACAGAGAGGCCGGAACCACGACCTTGTGGCCTTTGACGATAACACCATCTTGGAGCACCAGCTCGTCGCGGACCAGAAAGAACGGTTGGGCACCCGATGGCAAAGTTGTCCGTCTGTCGGGCCAGCCGCGCTTGATGACAGCTGCGAGTTGCTGCAACGCAGTGTCAGCGGCGGTGTGCTCGAACAGGCACTGAAGTTGCCTGGTTGGGACGATGTTGACGTTCAGCACCAAGAGGTTTTCTTGCTCGTAGGGGTGGTGGTCACAGGTGTGCCGTGGGGCACGAGATAGAGTATCGGCCACATGCATTTCAGTGTCCTTTTTGTAAACCAGTTGGAATTCAAAACGATGGAGCTGCAGCATCATACGCTGCAGTCTGGCAGGGGCAACATGTATGGGCTTGCTAAGAATTGTCACTAGTGGCTGGTGGTCGGTCTCGACCGTGAATCTGCTGCCGAAAAGGAAATCTTTAAACTTGGAACAAGCAAACACAACCGCGAGGAGCTCCTTCTCGATTTGAGCATACCGTTGCTCCGTGTCGGTCATGGTTCGCGAGGCATACGAAACAGGTAGCAGCGATCCGTCATCAAAGAGCTGCAGGCAAGCAGCACCGAGTCCAAAACGGGAGGCATCACAGGTAACAACAATGGGACGGCGCAGGTCAAAGAATTTAAGTGTCGGGGTGCTGGTCAGCTTAGATTTCAGAAATTCGAAAGCCTGTTGGTGTTGTGGGAACCAGGACCAGGCAGTGTCTTTTTTAGTTAGTTGCCTCAGGGGCGAGCTCAGCTCGCTGAGATTAGGAATAAACTTGCCGAGGTAATTGACCATGCCCAGGAAGCGTTGCAGACCGAGGACATCGGTTGGGGCTGGCATCTCGGAAATTGCAGCAGTCTTTTGTGGGTCAGGCTTTAGTCCATCAGAAGTGAAGATGTGTCTGACGTAAGGCACTTCAGAGACGCGAAATCTGCACTTTTTTATGTTCAGTTTTAAATTTGATCTGTCGAGCCCGGTCCAGGACCCGGTGCAGGTTTTTGTCATGTTCGGCGGCATTCTCCCCGTAGACTAGGATATCATCCACGATGATGGCGCACGGCATGCCAGCGAACAGCTGTTCCATGGACTTCTGGAACACCTCGCTGGCAGAGTTGATTCCAAATGGCATCCGCAGGAATTTGAATCTGCCATAGGGAGTAGCAAACGTTGTAAGATCAGAGGATCGTTTGTCGAGTGGTATTTGCCAGAATGAACTTTTGGCATAGAGGACGGAGAAAACCGTGGCCTGGCCGACTTGAGCCGCAACATCTTCCACGGTTCTCATGGGGTAGTGTGGTCGCCTAATTGCGAGGTTCAGGTCCTTTGGGTTGATGCACACTCTTATCTTGTTCTTGTCCTTCTTTAGCGTGGCAACCATGGTGGAGACCCACTCGGTGGGCTCGCTAACTGCCTCCAGCACTCCCATCGCGACCATGCTCTTCAGCATCGATTCAACCTTGTCCTTCATAGCGAGGGATACTCTGTGTGGTGCACGGACCACAGGCGCCACCTTTGGGTCGGTGGCGATCTTGTAGACGAAAGGCAGTTTGCCCAGCTCATTATCAAACAAGTCCGGATATCGGATCCAGCATCACCCGCACCTCATGGACAGTGCGGTCGAACGAGACTAGTCCCAGGTCCTGGCATGCCTGGTTGCCCAACAAAGTCACACAATCAGAGTCGAGAACATAGAACGTGAGAGCCCGCGATGACCTCTGCAGCACACAATTGAAGATGGCCTTGCCCACTGGTTTCAGCACCTCGCCCCCGTAAGCATGTAAAGTCGAACGGTCAGCGCTTAGTTGCTCATTGTGCCTAATCTTTCTGAACAGGCTTGTTGACATAACATTGACTTTCGCCCCTGTGTCGAGCTTAGCAGAGAAGGTCGAATTGTTGACAGTAACGAGGACCGAAGGATCCGTGAGTCGAGCAGGTGCGTGTAGGAGTGTGAAAACACTAGCATCTCCTTGAGAACTAATTGGCTCAGAGTCGTGGGCAGTGTCGAGAGAGGACTGGGAACCAAACTCGCTATCAACTTGCACCAAGTTGTTTAGGACTTGTCTAGAAGCTGGGGGAAGTTTCCCACGGGAGCGGCAGACAGCCGGAAAATGGTTCAATTTCTTGCAGAAATTGCAGGATTTTCCATAAGCCGGGCACTGCGACTGCATTGAATGCACATAACCGCAATTAGGGCATTTTTTAACGCCTTGGCCGCCGGGGACGTAGATGGCCCGCGACATGGGTCTGGTGTTAACTATGTTGGGACATTGAGACCTGTTGAGACCAGTTAAATTAATCGATTTATTATCAGACCCCCGCTGTCCGAACAGCGGGTCAACGACTTCGGCTAACCTGCATGCGTGCATGGCTTCGGTTAGAATAAGATCTAGTTTCCTTAGTAGCTCCGATCGTAATTTCTGATCGAGCATCCCTGTCACTAGAATGTCTCTAGTAAGCTGTTCAGTCATATTATCAAATCGGCACCTCTGAGCGAGGTAACGCAGATCAGCAATAAAACATTCAACAGGCTCATCATGCTGCTGCTTTCTCGTAAAAAACTTGGCTCTCTCTAAAATGCGGTTAGAGGGCAGGTCACAAAGCTCAGCGAATTTTCGCAACAGACATACCGGGTCGTCGGCAGACTCTGCAGGTACTTGGACCTGATCGTGTTCATCCCGGACCGCGGGACTGTAGGTGAAGGCTTGTGCTCTCCTCATGGCATCAGGACCAGCAAGGTTTAGAAGCAGGGAAGCTTTAACGGCATCAGGGTCGTTGCGATGAGCAATGTTCATGTAGTGGGTAAAATCCATCTCAAAAGTCGCCCAGCACTCCGCTATGTCTGCATCAAAGACCAGGGGCGCAGGTTTGCGGCATGAGGATGCCATGGTGACACAAGGAGAGTAAAACTCCGACAAAGAAACAAACTCAAGAAATAAAACCCGATAAACAGGAGGCGCGAGAATTAACTTGCCGACACCATGTAAAGAAGTGAATCTCACACACTTGTAACTTTACTTGACTCTTTAATAAACACACAGATTAAACATGATCCAGTACTAACTGCACGCAGTCTGTCACCGTGCTGGAGAGAGAGCGAGAGATAGGAAGAGAGAGTGTTATTATACTTGATAACTAAGGCGTGGTTAGTGGTACTGAGGTAGCTACATTATTGGTTGCATGCATAAACCATCTACATGCTCCAAGATCAATGCAAGTTCCAGAGACGATTCAAATATTTAGATGGAAGATCAAATATTGATATGTTTAAAAAAATGTATTAGCTGCTGCATCACTCATTTACTGCTTCCATTCTGAACAATATGCCATAAGGTTCCTCAGTGTGGTGAATTTATGACAACAACCAGGGGGAAAGTAGATATCTAATGACTGTAAGTTGAACCACTTCCCACTAAAATGTGCTAATGTATATTGACTTGCTACGTTTCAGGATTGGATGAGAAAATGAAATTATTTAAACAATTCAATTTATACAATGAAGCCAGCCATTTCACTTTTTAGCAAATATTTCCCTGCAACTTCTTTTATCTGGTCACTGACTGCTTTGCTGCAGTTGTTGTGATCTGTATTGTAGTTGTTTTTCTTTCTCCTGTCCATCTATGTAGCATCAGTTTCAATGTTTTGCTCTATATTATTACACAGGAGGCAGCTTCTATTCAAATTGTGCTGATGTTTTAGCTTACAATATTCTTGCTGTGATTTCATCTTAAAGGGGCGATCCCTATTGAGTCATATCTCTATTCTAACAGGATCCTGGGGTGAAAGTTAATTAATTTGTGTAATAGCACAGATAAAGGGTAGATTAGCTAAATGTTGTGATGGATTTACTCAGCATATTTGGCAACACATTGGAAACAAAACCAAAGGCTTTGTATTTCGCAAGAAATATGTCTCATTACAAGTTTATTACCACTGTGCTTATTATCTGCAGTCAGACTCAAAACAGCAGTTTTAATGTTGATTTGTTCCTTTACTCTGACAGGATTCCATAAATTAGTTTTATTCGTGAGTGGTAAACTCTCCAAAATTTTATTTGCTCTGTCGCTTCAGTTCTGATTTGATTTTCTAATTAAGTTTTTACGACACCCTGGTGAGTTCCCCCTTAGGCTTTCAGTGACAGGTCAGTTGATAAAGTGCCAAGTATTTCTTATCAGATTCTAGTAAGCTTCAGTGCACCTTGTTGGATACTCAACTAATTGTCATTCTAAATCTTTATAAAATAAAAAATAAAGATTTTATTCCTGTCACTGTTCATTTTAAATGTTTTCACCTTTAAAATATTACATTTTTGATTTTTAAGTGCTTGTATTCTGGCTCATCTTTAATCTTAACATTTTCTTTCATTTGGATTTTTTTAAGCTTAAGATGAAATTAATGTTTGATAACTCATGGAAAAAAAGCATAAAATTAGTTCTGTTTTTACTATTGCCTAAGGTCTAATTTAACAAGGGTTTTTAAGGTTCAAGAAGCAAAATAGCTTTTGACATGGTAACCCAAATGTATAGTAAATCAGTGAATCATATTCCTCTCTGATTTCTTTGTCAAATCTATTCTTTTAAATTATTATATTTTTATGTTGGTGAGTTATGAATGAATTAGTGGATTAGAAAGTCTGAGGATTAAATTCAGTACAAACAGCCTTTCTTCTAATGATGTTTGCACACGGTGGTTCTATCTCCTTAGTAAATGTTCCGCCCACTTTCAAACCTTTCACCATAATGTTATTTTGTTGCTTATTTCCATCACCAGCATTATCCAAAAAAAATCATAATTGCATTGGCCTTTAATTTATCAGTCCATCTTCAACATTCCTTTTCTTTTGCCCCATAAATGTGTTGTTTCCTGCAAAATCCATAGTTATTGTTTCTTTTAATTTGCTTTCTGACCCTGCCAAATGACTGAATACCTGGTCAAAATTACAAAGGGCATACTCTGCGACTTCAAGTGTAGTAATGTATCCCTCTTTATAAGCCAGTTTGGTATTCCGAAAAACGCAAGGAATGATGGGATTTCTCAAAGGTCATTCGAGAACAGGTAGCGAGGGGGAGCGGTATGTAACAGCGAGAGAGAGAGGGTAGATGCGACTGGGAGACAGAGAGAGATGGTGAGAGGTGGGGGAAGAGAGGTTTCAGTTAGACAGACGTCCACTGGTAAAGCCATGGCTCGTTGCTTCTGGGAGAGTCGAGAAAATGTCCTCAATCGAGAGAATGCAACTTCAGAACCCCCTCGTCTCGACCTCGCTGGAGATTTCCGCGGGCGCAATGAACAAATGACATGTGAGCGAGCCGCGCGCGGTAGCTGGTACCTCTCTGCTCGGCGGCGGCCGACTAGGATTCCAGAGCATCGCCGATGCCTCACAACAGCTTCTGAACCGCCTTCGCCTGTCCGAATAATGTGACCGACGTTGGTTGAGCTGAAGCTGGGATCCAACCACTCTCACAAAACGCCGGTGTACGACGAGGACGTTAAGAACACTCAGTTCAGTCATTTGTTCCTTGCACCCGTGGAAATCCCCGCTCCCATCCATCCCAACCACGGTGCAAAAGTCTAATGTGTAGAAAGTCTGAAGGAGGTTCGCGGACGGGAGTGTCGACCCAGGCCCGCAGCCAGCGAGGAGGGGAGGCGCCGGCCCCAGCTTGACTCTGCCTGTCCCGCAGGCGGGATAGGCGGGGTTGAGCTGGAGTTGGTGCTTCTTTTCCACGTCACCTGCGGGCCTGGGACAGGCAGAGCCGAGCTGGAGCCGGGGCACCCCCTCCGCGGTCCCGTCCGACTCTGCCCCCAGACGGGACACTCGGGAGGGGATGGGGACGGCCCAGCGGCAGCTGGATAGAAACGAGACGCAGGTCTGCACCCATGCAGCGACACGGCCCGCGCGAGTGTTTAGCCCAAGTGACCTATGACCTGTGCATGTGCAGTGGAAATACCAAACTGGCTTAATCTTGACCGGCCTGTTTCTTGTGACACCAATGACCTCTTCTTCTCCTGCAAAACCCTTTATTTTGGGTTGGGTGGAATAGCCCTTACTCCGCAATGATATATCTGGCAGATCAACCACTGACTTATTTAAGTTTCTCATTAACATGCTAACTTTAATGACATTATGTGAAGATGCTCAACTAGTTCAAAATTTATGATGATAGCACAGTTCAATTTTACTAATACACATATTTGGTTCAAGTTGTATGCCGATATCACTTGGTTCTATTTTGCCAACATCTCTATAGACTATTCCATCATCACAGAACTGTTATAATGCAGAATAGTTTTTTACAGCATTAATGCTTGCTTGGTTTTGACAAATTACAATTACAATATTTAAATAATTAATGCAAATATTCCATTGCAAATTAAATTAACCTGGCTTGAATGTTTTTCAAATATTTCTAAATGAATACTTGAGATAACCTGTAAGAGACAGGTGACTTCGGCCAGTTCCAAAAAAATCTGCACTTCTGAGCTTTCTCCCATTATGTCTGAATCCATTGTAGACTAATTATAAAGAATAATTTGCAATACTTAGTTAATAACACTATTTTCTCATCATATGACTATTGGAATACTGGAAGGAAAACTAGAGGGACTTTAGTTTGTCTCTTAACCAACGATTCCTAGATTCTGATATTCTCCTTGATGTGTATTGGATCTTAATGCATAGCAGGTTATATGTATAGCAGTTATACAATGTGGAGACAGGCCCGTCAGCCCAACTTGCCCACGCCGACCAACATGCCCCATCGACACTAGTCCTACCTGCCTGCAATTGGCCCATATCTCTCTAAACCTATCCAATCCATGCACCTGTCCATATGTTTTTTAAACGTTCTGACAGCACCTCCCTCAACAATCTACTATGGCAGCTCGTTCCATTTACCAAACACTGAATAAAAAGAAAAGTTGCCCCTCAGGTACCTATTAAATCTTCCCCCGAACATCCCTCACCTTAAATATATCCTCTGGTTCTTGATTCCCCAACTCTGGGTAAATTACTGTGCATTTACCCTGTCTATTCTTCTCACAATCTTATACACCTCGATATGATCACCCATCATTCTCCTGCGCTCCAAGAGCACATATATCTTCAAAGAATCAATCCCTTTCTCAGAATTACATGGAAAAATACCCCCAGGGGTGCCCGAGAGGGGGGGGGGGAGGATGAACACCTCAATTTGACGGATCAAAGGTTAACGACTAATGGCGATGGACAACCGACTATGAGTATCAAATGCAGATGTGGTAAGGTTTGCAAGAACAGCTGAGGCCTGAAGATTCACCAGACCCGGATGAAGTGTTTGGAGGGACAGGTAGTGTCACATCGCACAGGTATTTTACCTGGTGAGACGCAGGAGGAGCCGGGCCCGGAATCACCCCATAGAGCCCGAAGCCTCCAAGTGGCGCAACTAGTCCCACGGAACAGTTCTCCGGAGAAGGTTCGAGTCAAATGGCCTCAGGCCTGCAAGACGGCAGTCTGGCATCAGTTCGACGAGGACGTCGACAAGGTGCTAGAAGCAACTGCGAAGGGAGTCGTGGACCGAAGGCTGCGGATGATGACGATAATCATCATTAGCCTAGCTGTGGAAAGGTTTGGAGCAATGGAGAAGAAGCAGGCCAGAACACCTTTCACCATGAAGCAACGAGCAACAAAGATCCACAAGATCCGGCAGGAGCTGAAGCCCCTCAAGAAGCAGTATAAAGAGGCCAGGGAAGAGCAACGTTCCCCCTTGGCTGAGCTGCGAACCATCCTGAGGAAGAAGCTGATGACCCTCCGTAGAGCTGAGTGGCACCGAAGACGCTGGAAGGAAAGAGCCAGGAAGCGAGCATCCTTCATAGCCAACCCCTTCGGCTTCACCAAACAACTACTCGGGCAGAAGCGCAGTGGGAGTTTGGCTTGCTCTAAGGAGGAGATCGACCAGCACATCCAGACGACCTACAGTGACCCCGTCAGGCAGCAGGAGCTGGGCCAGTGCAACATCCTGATAAAACCACCTCCAGCTCCATCAAGGAGTTTGATAGTAGAGAGCCACTCCTGAAAGAGGTCCAGGATGTTGTGAAGAGAGCAAGATCTGGCTCAGCCCCTGGCCAGAGCTGAGTCCCCTACAGGGTCTACAAGAACTGCCCCTTGTTACTGAAACGGCTGTGGAAGATCCTGAAAGTCATCTGGAGGAGAGGGAAAGTGGCGCAGCAGTGGCGATTCGCTGAAGGAGTCTGGATCCCAAAGGAAGAAGATCGATCAGTTTAGGATCATCTCCTTGCTAAGCGTTGAAGGCAAGATCTTCTTCAGCATAGTGGTGATGCGGCTGACCAACTTCCTCTCCAGCAATGGCTACATCGACAGCTCAGTGCAAAAGGGAGCTTGTCTGGAGTGCCGGGGTGTCTAGAGCACACGGGAGTGGTGAACCAGCTTCATCCCGCACAAGCTGATCCAGACAGTCATGGCCAAGCATCATGTGCCGGGCCAAGTGGCAGATCTCATCCTGGACTATTACAACCAGTTCAGCATGAGAGTCTCATCAGGGTCAGTAACATCAGAGTGGCAGACTGGAGGTTGGGATCATCACAGGCTGTACCATCTCTATGATCCTTTTTGCCTTGGCGATGAACATGATCGTCAAGTCTGCTGAGCCAGAGTGCCGGGGCCCTCGGACCAAGTCAGGAATGCACCAACCACCAATCAGAGCCTTCATGGACGAACTGACTGTCACCACTCAGTCAGTGCCAGGAGGCTGGTGGATCCTGCAGGGGTTGGAGAAACTGATTGGATGGGCAAGGATGAGATTTAAGCCAGGAAAATCAAGGTCACTGGTGCTGAAGAAGGGCAAAGTCATTCAGCATCGAAGGGACACCAATCCCAACTGTCTCCGAAAGGCCAGTGAAGAGTCTTGGCAAGGTGTTTAACAGCAGCCTGAAGGATACAGCATCTGTCCAGGCAACCTGTCAGGAGCTAGAGAGTTTGTATGAGAGCAGTGGACCGGTCGGGGTTTCCCGGCAAGTTTAAGGCATGGGTTTACCAGCATGGTATCCTGCCAAGGATATTCTGGCCCTGCTTGTCTACGAAGTCCCAATATCCATCGTAGAGAGATTGGAGAGGAAAGTCAGCAGCTTTCTCAGAAGGTGGCTGGAACTGCCCAGGAGCCTTAGCAGCATCGCCCTTTATGGAAATAACACCAAGCCCCAGGTGCCCCTGAAGTCCCTGGAGGAGGAGTTTAAGGTGACTCTGGCCAGAGAGGTGATGCTGTACAGGGACTCCAGCGACCCCAAGGTGGCTCAGGCAGGGGTGGAGGTGAAAACTGGGAGGAGGTGGAGAGCCGGCGAAGCTGTGCTGCAATGAGTCTCGGATACGCCACAGAGTCCTGGTGGGAGCTGTGACTCAGGGAAGAGCTGGCCTGGGAATCTTCACAACTCCCCAGTTTGACAAGGCCAAGGGGAAGGAGAGGCGCAGGCTGGTCCAGGAGGAAGTGAGGGCAGTGGTGGAGGAGGAGAGGTCTTACCAGAGCGGTTGGATTGAGGCAGCAGGGAGCCTGGACAAGGTGAGAGCAAGTCATGGACAGAAAAGTCACATGGACTGAGCTCTGGCAGGCTGAACCACAGCGCATCAAGTTCCTGGTCCAGGCAGTGTATGATGTCCTGCCCAGCCCATCGAACCTCTTCATCTGGGGCAAAGCGGAATCTCCAGATTGCCCGCAATGCTCTGGCAAGGGGACTTTGAAACACATCCTGAGCTGCTGCCCAAAGGCTCTTGGGCAGGGCCGGTACACATGGTGTCACGACCAGGTTCTTAAACCCATTGCAGAAGCCATCAGCATGGGAATCAGCAGCTGCAGACAAGCACGCCCCAACACCCAGATGATCATCTTCATGGAGGCCGGAGTGCAGCTGCCAAGAACCACAGCAGCCAGGAATCTGTCAGGAATCCTGGCGACTGCGCAGGACTGGCAGCTTCCCGTAGACCTGGTGAAACAGCTGAAGTTCCCACAGCACATTGCCACGACCACCCTGAGGCCAGATATCCTCCTGGTCTCAGAGGCGACCAAAATCATTGTCTTGTTGGAACTGACTGTACGGTGGGAGGACCGTCTGGAGGAGGCCCACGAGAGGAAGATGACCAAGTATGAAGAGCTGGTCATAGACTGCCATAAACAGGGCTGGAAGGCAAGGTGTATGCCCATCAAGATTGGCTGCAGAGGTTTTGCAGGGCAATCGCTCTACAAAGCCTTGAGTGCACTGGGCATCAACGGAGTGGCGAGGAGAAGAGCCATCAAGAACACCACAGAGGCAGCAGAGAAGGCCTTGATATGTCTCTGGATCAGGAGAGAAGGTCCATGGGGAGGAGCGAATGCCACCTGAACACAAGTCATGGTCTGATCAACCACGGCTGGGTCGCCTGGGTGAGGATGTCTGATGTTGAGAGACCTGAAATACCCAATGACCCCAGGTTACATCACAGATGATGTGTTCAGGAGCATCAATAGATGTATGATTTATCAATCAGAAAACATGTTTGCATGTTCTGAGAAGCATTTTCTTATTTGGGTGAACGTGATGGTAATACATTCTTGCTATGATTTGGAACACGTGGATTTTAAGGCTCACTCAGTGATTTAAGCATCACTGATGTTTTCAAATTTCCTTAACATGGCTTTAAGATTTATAGCAATGAAGTGGTGTCAATTTTAATATAACGGGCAGAGCAAAGAAATACCGTACAGCGTCAGCATTAAAAAAAATGCTGGAGTAACTCAGTAACTTATATAAACTCAGCGGGTCAAGCAGTATCTGTGGAGGGAGCGGACAGATGATCTTTTGAGTCGGGACCCTTCCTCAGACTGAAGATTTGTCTGTTCTGGTCAAGGATGTTGCCTGACCAACTGAGTTCCTCCAGCACTTTGTCTTTTGCTCAGGATTGTAGCATCTGCAATTTCTTGTACCTCCATTGTCAGATAAATTTTGGTCTGGAAACCTGGGCTTCTGTTGGCCTATCACAACATTGTTGATTCTTTCAATACTTATTATATAAATGTATCATATTGGAATCTATGTAATCTAGTGCATAAAAGTTATTCCTAGAATTGGCAGAGTTTATTCTTACCTCAGAGACTTCTTACTTTTCTAAGACTGAGACATTTATCTGTGTTCTGTTCCAAGTAGAAACAGATTCTAACCTCTCAGTGTCTTTACCTATCTAGAGCTCTATTACTGTCTGGGCTTCTGTCCACTGGATTTGAATTGAAATTATACCAGATGATTTTAATTTAGCTGAACATTTATCAGAGCATGAAGATTTCATGTAATCCAGGTGCAAGAAGCCATCCCAGTACTCAGTTGCATATTGCCCATCAATTGTTCAAGTACAATGAATATTTCTCCTTTGTATTTACCGAGCAGAAAGACAGTAGGACTGAGGAACTTGGGGCAGTCAATGGAAGTGTCTTGAGAGCAATCATTGTTACCGTCAAAGAAGTACTGAAGGTACTGTCATGTTTGAAGGTAGACAAATCTCCAGGGCCTGATCAAATATATCCAAGGGCATTGCGGGAAACTAGAGAGGAAATTGCGGGAGCCCTGGTTTAAATTTACGAGTCGTCCTTAAATACGGGAGAGGTGCTGGAAGTCTGGAGGGTGGTAAATATTGTGCCTCTTTTCAAGAAGGGCTGCAGGGAAAATGCTGGGAACTATAGGCCTGTGAGCTTAACATCTGTAGTTGGAAAGTTACTATAGAGTATTCTGAGGGATAGGTTATACCGGCATTTGGATGGGCAAGGTCTGATTAGGGATAGTCACCATGGTTTTGTACTTGGGAGGTCGTGTCTTACAAATCTGATTGATTTTTTTTGAAGACGTGACCAAAACGGTCGATGGCGGGCAGAGCAGTAGGTGTTGTGTATATGGATTTCAGTACGGCATTTGACAACGTTCCACATGGTAGGCTGCTCTGGAAGGTTAGATTGCATGGGATCCAAGGAGATATAGCTGAATGGATAACAAATTGGCTCCATGGAAAGAAGCAGAGGGTGATGGTGGAAGGTTACTTCTCGGACAGGAGGCCTGTGACTAGTGGTGTGCCTCAAGGTTCGGTGCTGGGCCTGTTACTGTTTGTCATCTACATCAATTATTTGGATGAGAACATACAAGGCAAGATTAGCAAGTTTGCTGATGATACAAAAGTGAGTGGTTTTGCAGATAGTGAAGAAGGTTGTGAAAGATTGCAGCAGGATCTGGATCGATTGGCCAGGTGGGCGGAGGAATGGTTGAAGGAATTTAAGTGAGGGGTGTCGCATTTTGGGACGTCAAATAAGGGCAAAGAGTAAATGGTAGACCTCTGGGTAGTGTTGTAGAGCAGAGGGATCTAGGAGTACAGGTACATGGTTTCTTGAAGGTTCAGTCACAGGTAGATAAGGTGATCAAAAAAGCTTTTGGCATTTTGACCTTCATTAGACAGAGTATTGATTCTGAAGAAGGGTCTCAACCCGAAACATCACCCATTCCTTCTCGCTTGAACTGCTGAGTTGCACCAACATTACCAACCTATTGAGTATAGAATTTGGGAGGTCATGTTCCAGTTGTATAAGACGTTGGTGAGACGGCATTTAGAATATTGTGTTCAGATCTGTGCACCATGTTATAGGAAAGGTATTGTCAAGCTTGAAAGGGCTCTGAAAAGATTTGAGGATGTTGCCAGGACTAGAGGGTGTGAGCTATAGGGAGAGGGTGAGCAGGCTGGGTCTCTATTCCATGGAGCGCAGGAGGATGAGGGGGATTCTTATAGAGCTGTACGAAATCATGAGAGGAATAGATCGAGTCAGAGTCTCTGGCCCAGAGTAAAGGAATCGAGGACCAGAGGACCCGAGGACATAGGTTCAAGGTGAAGGGGAAAAGATTTAATAGGAATCTGAGGGGTAACTTTTTCACACAAAGGGTGGTGGGTGTATGGATCAAGCTGCCAGAGGAGGTAGTAGAGGCTGGTGTTATCCCATCATTTAAGAGACAGTTAGACAGGTACATGGAAAGGACAGGTTTGGAGGAATATGGACCAAGTGCAGGCAAGTGGGACTAGTGTAGCTGGGGCCGAAGGGCCTGTTTCCATACTGTTTCACTCTATGACTATGACAATTCTTTTAATCTATTATTAAAGGTAAGCTTCATCGATCACTGGTCTCTAAAGTACATTTCAATATGAATGGATATTTAAGTGAAGGGTAGATTGTAATTTTAACCATAATCAATCAAAAGAGTAAGACAATGTTAACAATGATGTGCTTATGTTGCACTTCTGGTGTAGCAAAAACACATTAATCAATGCCTTTGCTCTTAAGTAAGTCCAATTTTAGCTTAAATCATTCATCAATTTGGGTGGACTGGAACAGGCAGTAGAGGGAAGCTCAATGGCCTAGTAAGCGGAGTAGGATCTGTGCACATTATGAGATTGTATCGCTTATTCATAAAATCCAGTAAAACTCCAATAATTTATCATCCAACCATTTGGAAACCCTGATGATCTGGCATCAGGCTCGCTAGGTGATGCATGCAATTTCCTCTAATAGGGCCATGGCTTCTGAGTTTCATGACCACTTGCTCAGGCACCGAGTCCCAGACTTGCCTACCATTAACCTAAGCCCCGGTTTCTGTGCTTGCTGATCATTTGCTAGGTCCCCATTTCCAATGCTGCCTGACCACTAATCGAGGTCCGAGGACTGGTGGTCCCCAACCACTCACTAGCTGGGCAGAACGCACACTCCTTGACTACTCACCAAGGTGATGGTTCCACACCCTCTTATGCATTCACTGGGCCCACCGTTTCTGAGCTTCCATTAAACTCACTTTGATCTGTTGGCTACCTCTATTGAAAGCTCGCACTGTTTTCTGCATCTATCTATATTACTAAAACTCTGTTCTTGACCGGTTTTGGTATCTGTGCTGCGATTTCCAATGGAACGCCGCCACCTACGGCCGTCATTTTTGGCCACCTCGCTCAGAGCCCCTCTCCGCCGCATGTGTGCCGAGGATTTTTCCCGTCGATGAAATATGACAGAGATATTAATGTTTTTACAAAATTGCCCATTCTCTCTGCTGCCCCTGCTGGAGAGGGGGGGAGGGACTATAAAACCAGGAAGTGGTGTGCCTCAATCAGTCTCTGCAAGTGGTGTGCCTCAATCAGTCTCTGCAAGTGGTATGCCTCAATCAGTCTCTGCAAGTGGTGTGCCTCAATCAGAGCTCTGAATAACACTGAACAAATGTCTCCACAGCTGTGAGTACCCATAATGTGGTTTGAAAATGAAAATATGGTTAGTTTGAGGGGAAAAAAGCACTGCCTGCAAATGGTTGTTTGGGGGGTTTGGGTAAAAGAGCACCCTCTCTCTCCCCACCTCTCTCTCTCTCCCTATCCCTCTCTCTTTCTCCCTATCCCTCTCTCTTTCTCTCTCTCTCTACCCCCTGTCTCCCTTTCTCTCTCTCTCTCCCCCCTGTCTCTCTCCCTTTCTCTCTCTCCCCCCCTCTCTCTCCCCCTCTCTCTTTCCCCCCCTCTCTCTGTCCCCCCCTCTCTCTCCCCCCTCTCTCTCCCCCCCTCTCTCTTCCCCTCTCTCTCTCCCCCTCTCTCTCCCCCTCTCTCTCCCCCCCCCCCCCCCTCTCCCCTCCCCTCCTCCCCCCCCCCTCCCCCCCTCCCTCCCTCCCCCCCTCTCCCTCCCCCCCCACTCCCTCCCCCCCTCTCCCCCCCTCTCCCCCCCCTCTTCCCCCCCCTCTTCTCCTCCTCTCTTCCCCCCCCCTCCCCCCCTCCCCCCCTCTCATCCCTCCCCCCTCTTCCCCCCCCTCTTCCCCCCCCTCTTCCCCCCCCTCTTCCCCCCCCTCTTCCCCCCCCTCTTCCCCCCCCTCTTCCCCCCCCTCTTCCCCCCCCTCTCCCCCCCTCTCCCTCCCCTCTCCCTCCCCTCCTCTCCCATGCTCTCTCTCTCTCTCTCCTCTCTCTCCCCTCTTTTTATCCCTCTCCTCCCGTCCATCTCCTCCCCCACCGTCCCTCCCCTAAACCCCCCTCCCCTCCACACACCCCTACCCCCTTCCCTCCACCCTCCCTCCCCCTCCCCTCACCTCACCCCCCTCTCAGCACACCCTCTCTCTCCCCCTCTCTCCTCTCCCCCCTCTCTCCTCTCCCCATCCCTCTCTCCTCCCCTCCCCCTCTCCCCCTCCCTCCCCTCCCCCTCTCTCCTCTCCCCCTCTCTCCCCTCCCCCACTCTCCTCTCCCCCTCTCTCCTCTCCCCCTCTCTCCTCTCTCTCCCCCCCTCCTCCCCTCCACACCCCCTACCCTCTTCCCTCCACCCCTCCCTGCTCCCCACCTCACCCCCCTCACTCTCACCCTCTCCTCCCCCACCTTTCCCCCCCTCACTCACCCTCCCTCTTCTTCTCCTCTCCACCCCCTATCCCTCTTGTCCCTCTCTCTGTGTCTCTGTGTCTCTCTCTGTCTCTGCCCCTTCTCTCTCTGCCCTCACTCTCTAACCGCCCTCCCCCCCCTCTAGATGTGACTGCAAGTTGGGGGCTATGCGTAAGTAGATAGGGTGGTTATGGGGTAAAAGGAGCAAATTAATAATATAAATATAATATCAAGGGGGGTAATTAGCGTGAGTGCGGGGGGGGGGGATAGTTAGTGTGTGACGCTGCATGCCGCCTCCCCCCCAACAACCGCACGTTGGGGGCACAGATCTTGACCACTTCCTGTTCTGTATATTGATTTAAGAAAAAACACTGCCACTTACAGCTGTGATTTTTGGCCATCTT
Organism: Amblyraja radiata; assembly: GCF_010909765.2. Classification (NCBI taxonomy): domain Eukaryota; kingdom Metazoa; phylum Chordata; class Chondrichthyes; order Rajiformes; family Rajidae; genus Amblyraja; species Amblyraja radiata. The sequence goes on from NC_045961.1 coordinate 52,842,148, forward strand.
ACTCAGAGTCCCCCTCTGCTGCGCAGGACAAGAGGATTTTTCCCATCGATGAAAAATAAAAGAGTTATTAGTGTTTAACAATTGAGATTCTCTCTCCTGAAGGCCACGCCTGTTCCGGAGAGACTATAAAACCCGGAAGTGTTGAGTGCCTCAGTCATCGCTGCAAGATGGGGGAGCGAGAGGTTCATGTCTCTCAGTCTGAGCTATGAATGACACTGAACACATGTCTACTAAACTGTGAGTGTGGTTTTACTGACCTAAACGTAGTTTGAAAATGAAAATGTGGTTGGTTTGACATAAAGCACAGCAAATGGTTGTTGATGGTGGTTGGTTTGAGATAAAGCACAGTAAAAGGTTGTTGGTGGTGTTTGGTTTGAAATAAAGCACAGCAAATGGTTGTTGGTGGTGGTTGGGTTTGAAATAAAGTAGCAATGTTACAACATTTTGAGATTTTAAAAATCAAGTCTGCAATTTATCCCATCAGATAAAGCATATAAAGAAGTTTAATAAACCTAATTCACTTTCATATCTTCAGTATTAAAAAAGTTATGGCCATTTCATACTTGGAAATTAGCATCTTGTTCCCTATTGATTTTCCATTGACTTAACACAAAGGTTGTGATCAAGGACAGTGAAATGGCCATAACTTTATTAAAAATTAAGAGAACTGAATGAAATTTTCAGTTATTATAGATAGAAGCATTCTGAAACAAATATTAAACAATCTTACTTGGATGACCTGAAATTAAAGCATATAATTAGTTAGTTACCCAATTGTAGCTAATTCCAAAATTCAATTACTAGATCTAAACATCTATCCATTTCTTAAGAAAAGATTAACATTTTTAAATAGCCTAAGTGGCCAAAGAACATTCACACAAGAATTCACAATAAAACATGATTTTAAAATCTCATTGACATTAATTTATAGGCCAAATGGAAGGGATTTAGTGTTCAATTGTTGTAAATTAATGGCCATTTAAATCAGCTTGCCAGTGGAATTCTGTGGAACGTGCTGGTTTGGAACGCTGCCATTGCGGTGAATTTGAACCCCATATGGCATGAAAGATACTGCGGGATTGAATGGGCCCCCAAGTCACGTATTCGCAACATAAAATTTTGAATAAAGGGATCTTAAGAAGCCCTTTTTAATGTAAAAATAAACAACCTACCTTGCTTGTCCCCTACATGATATCCGTCGCGTTGTCGGGGTACGCGGCTTTATTAAATTAAATAATCCAATTTAGTTTAAAAATACCTGCAGCGAATGAATTTCGCAATGATTTTTCGTCAGCAACTAGGCAGGCTGAACAACATCGATTTCAACAGCCTAGAGAAAATCGCGTTTTAAACCCGCCCCCCTCTCAAAGGCGCCAAAGTCGCGCACACGGGCAGCGGCAGAACTGCAGCGCCGCTGAAGGTAAGTTTTGCAACATACCTAAATAAAGCACAACAAATGGTTGTTTGTGGTGGTGGGTTTGAAATAAAGCACAGCAAATGGTTGCTGATGGTGGTGGGTTTTAAATAAAGCACAGCAAATGGTTGTTGGTGGTGGTGGGTTTGAAATGGCAAATGATTAAAAGTCTAAACTTGACAACTTCCTGTTTGCACTGTATATTGATTTCAGATAAAACGCTACCACTTACAGCTGTGATTTTTTGCCATCTTACTCAGCCCCCCTCCACTCATCAGTTGCAGGGGATTCTTCCCATCAATGAAAAATAAAAGTGTTATTAGTGTTTAAAAAATGTTGAGAATCTCTATCCTGTCAATCACGCCATGAAGGCCACGCCCCTTCCAGTGGGAGGGGGAGGGATTATAAAACCCAGAAGTGTGGGTGTGGCTCAGTCTCTGCAAGATGCGGGAGGGAGAGGTCACGACTCTGTCTGAGCTGTGAATCAACTGAACACACTGAATGTCTACTGAACTGTGAGTGTGGTGATTATGTGGTCTTTTGTGGTGTTTTCGTATGGTTTTATGGTGGTTTCACCCTGCTTGAAATGGTATGAAACTGCATTTGAATTTGGTGGCCTTGCACCCTGTTTGAAGTGGCATGAAACTGCACTTGAATTTGGTGGCCTTGCACCCTGCTTGAAAAGGTAGGAAACTGCATTTGAATTTGGTGACCTTGCACCCTGCTTGAAATGGAATTTCAAGGAATAGCTGTGAGTCAACTGCCAGCCCACCAGCCGTGAGTGAGCTGCCAGCACATCAGGCTTGAGTGACTGAGCTGCCACCCCAAGAATCCATTTGGCCCACAATGTCCATACTAGCCCTCTGGAAACCAGTCCCTTCAGCCCACCACATCCATACTAGCGCTCCAGTAAGCCCCCCCCCCCCAACTGGCCACCAATATTGGAATTGGTGGAGAGGTGGAATATTGCGTTGGGGGCCCAGCCCTCCCGTGTGACCATGGGACCCAACGGGTCCCACTTAGTCCAGTATTATACTAAAACACTTCGTAGGTTGTAGCCGGTGCTGACCGGTGAATTTTATTGGCTCGTTGGGGGAAAAAAGGTAAGCATTCGTTTTCAGAACCAAGAATAACCGACCGGTAATGTTAAATGTCCACCGAGCTTCACAGCCGTGTATCTCTAACAAGGGACTGTAATTTCAGTTGTAAACGTGCAGGTTGAATTTGCGCTGTTGCACCAGCAGCAGTTTTGATCAAGGCCACAGGGGAATGATATTCCAGCACTTAAGTTGTGCACAAGCTGCATGTTAGATGCAAATATGTATGCAAAAACATTGCAGGAGCAACCACCATTTGAAATGGTGAGATTGCAAGGATAGGAATTGGTGATGGTAAGGTTCACCTAGTAAAAATAACTTACCTTGAAGATCAGTCTAATAACAAGTATGGAAAAATAAAATAGAACCAGCACTTATGACTGTTTGAATAAGACAGTACCAGGCCTGCACTCTGCAGGTAAGGCCTGCTTCTGAAATCAAGTGTCTCCCTGTATAGAAAAAATGCTGGAGTAACTCAGCAGGACATCCTTGCTCTCCATTCCCTTTGCCCTGTTTTCACACCTTCGCACTTCCTTAACTATCTATCTCCTTCCCCCTTGACGTAAGTCTGAAGAAGGGTCTCAATAGACAATAGACAATAGATAATAGACAATAGGTGCAGGAGTAGGCCATTCGGCCCTTCGGGCCAGCACCGCCATTCAATGTGATCATGGCTGATCATCCCCAATCAGTAACCCGTTCCTGCCTTCTCCCCATATCCCCTGACTCCTCTTTATGTAAGAGCCCTATCTAGCTCTCTCTTGAAAGTATCCAGAGAACTGGCCTCCACCACCCTCTGAGGCAGATAATTCCACAGACCCACAGACTTCTGTGTGAAAAAGTGTTTCCTCATCTCCGTTCTAAATGGCTTACCCCTTATTCTTAAACTTAAACTTACCCCTGGTCTGGACTCCCCCAACATCGGGAACATGTTTCCTGCCTCTAGCGTGTCCAAACCCTTGATAAGACAAATAAGATATCCTCTCATCCTTCTAAATTCCAGAGTATACAAGCCCAGCCGCTCCATTCTCTCAGCATATGACAGTCCCGCCATCTCGGGAATTAACCTTGTAAACCTACGCTGCACTCCCTCAATAGCAAGTCTTGACCCGAAACGTCACCCATTCCTTCTCTCCAGAGATGCTGCTGTCCCGCTAAGTTACTCCAGCAATTTGTGTGTATCTTTGGTTTAAACCAGTATCTGCAGTTCCTTCATACACATGTGGCCCTGTATTTTTGTATTAAAAAATTGCAAGAGTGATGTCAATTGCAATTATGTGCCAGTTGATGTTCTGTGCACACCCACCAGCCTTGATATGCAAGCAGCTTAATAGCACAAAAAAAGTGCCTCACTGTTTGTAAATTATGGATGCTGTGGCTTCAGCCATAAACTCAAGCATCTCATCCAATTCTCTTCAACACAGCAGGGAAACATAATGTACGATATGCAAAATAGCATGGATATAAAGGGAGGATTTTGGAAGTTGGAATTAAGGGAAGGCACGCTGCCTCATATCCATAAGATAGACACAAAATGCTGGAGTAACTCAGCGGGTCAGACAGCATCTCTGGAGAAAAGGAATGGGTGATGTCTCGACTCGAAACTGAGTTACTCCAGCATTTTGTGTCTATCTTCGGTGTAAACCAGGATCTGCAGTCCCTTCCTGCATATTTGTATGCCTCATATCCATGTTTAGATCTCATCAGGTTCCAATTTTTATCCTTCACTCATCCTCTGCAAATTTTTCAATTCTGGCAAAACTCCACAACTGTGACATTAACCACCACATGCCTTTGACTGTAATTTGATATTGTCCAATTTATATTTGGTTTCCTGTCTCATCACCTTCATACTCACTACTAAATATTTGTAAAGTGGAATTTAAAAAGTTGGTGAAAAATATACATCTCCCCTTCTGCATTCCTCAAATCAGCAATTCCTGGTGTAACTCAGGATGTGCAACCTTTGCTAATCTATCCTGAATTATTTTAAATGAGAAATGTTAGTTTAGTATAAGGATGGATTGCTTGTCTTTGAGATAGGTTAATGTAGACAAATCGATCTATGTGTTTCTGGTTTCATGTTGCACATTCACCGGTTGAGAAGCACGACATGTTTAAATATTTCAGTAGTCAAATATTCAAGTGGAAATGATGTTCAAACATACATGATGTAGTTTTGGTGCTTTTGCAATTAGAATAACATTGAAAATCTGAGAGCAAAAATGTGATGCATTGCATCCTATTATTAGTACTCACCATACCCTTAATATAGTGCTCCTTTGATGCTTTGCCACATGCTGCTGCCACTGTTTTGTGGTCGCCAGGGAGGCATTAGTATGAAATTTGAATGTCGCAATATTTGAAGCGCTGATTTGCTCATTCAACCAAGTTGCTGCACAAATAGCATTGGAGTCAGATTTCCTGCTTCAATTTATTGTGGATGATAAAAATGGGAAGAGCTGCATTACAGTAGAGTTATCCAAGGTGATTCAAAGAATATAGTGGGTTGGGCTTTTATGAGAGATCACATATGAAATCTTGTTTACAGCATTTGACATACTGCATCAAAGAGAATGTGCCTTCCCTGCAGTCTCTTTTAATTTGGTCTGGAAAGCCAAGCCCACTTTTAAAAGGAGGAGGGGAATCTCTGTTTGTATCCTGTTGAGCAATGTAAGCAACATATGTTGTGGTGTTTAATTATTCTGCGAGCAATGTAACTGAAGCAGAATTCTGCTACGGTTCCCATTTATTCTGATTATCAATGAGTGCCGAGGTTAGTGTCTATCTATCATTTGTATTGCTTTAGTTTGACAGGTACACTTCAGGATAAAACTGTTCTATATTCAAAAATCGATGAATAAATTAACTGATATGCTGAATGGGTGGAAGTGTGTTAATATTAAACCTCTGAATATTGTTCATCATTGTGTATGGTCCATGATGTTAACAACATTTTCTGTACATTTTCCTCTTCTGGTTGTTTGACAAATGGAATTAGAGATGTATAAATCACAAAATAGTAATCATATATTTAGCAATAAATATTACATTAAATAATAGGTATAGCAGTTAAATGTTGAGTGGAACATATTTACATAACTGATATAATATTAGAACATATTTATTTAACTAACTAATACAGCACTAGAAAGATATTTTGTTATTGGAGTAAGCTCTTTTACTGGTGAAATGGTTGACAATAAAGGTTACTTGTATTTAAGGACAACTTTCCATCAATTTTTATGCTTCTTCATTTGATTGGTGTCACCCTAGGATTTGCCACTATTTCCTATTGCCATCCTTTTATTTGTATTTGGTAAACATTAAGGTAAATTAATGATAGAGAGCTTGGTGTGCCATATGTGGTGTCAGAAGTCTTCCTTGAAAACAACACTCACAAATGTCTGTCCATAATCAATGGACGTCATGAGGTGTATGCTACAAATTCTCAGGGAGTGTTTCTCACCTAAGAGAATGTATATTGGGAGTGCATGTTTATAAACCTAGCTCTGTAAAGTAAGGCTATGTTAGCTAACATTATTTATTAAATTTCCAGCAGAGGGAGCTACTTGTAGAAGTAATATTTAAGGTCCTAACGAAAATGTGGAATGAACATAAAATATATTATGACTGAGTTGTAAACACAGACATATTTATGGAAAACTAATATTTTTTAATAACCATAATTTGCAAAGATAGGTAGAGAGGAGCCCTTGGAGCAGCTGAGAGAGAGGCCAGGGGCCCAAGAGTGGGAATGCTGTTGACCATCTAAAATACATGGTTGGCAAGTCCAACATCCACACCCTTGTTGTGGAGGGCTGGCATGTGTGATACACAATTTCTGCAGTCTGAAGGACATGTGTTTAAAGTGAAGAATGGTTGCTGGAATAAACGGGTGTATTGGCTTTCTTGGCGTTATTCTTGATTTCTTCAAAACATGGGAGCATATAATGTTAACACTTGCTTGTCAGTGTAGTTTAGAAGATAAGATATTAAAATGTTCTACCTGCCTATGCAATGACAGTAAATAGCTCTACAATACTGCATGGCAAAGAGCAGAAATGTTCTGTGGACGCTTACAACAAAATCTTAGCCAAAGCCACTAAATAACAATTAACAAACACTTTCATTTTATTTGTTGCTTGTGAAACTCTGCTGCATTTTTCCATGAAAGTGTTTTAATTTTACTCAAAATCTAGTCTCACATAATAGAAAAAAATATACATTTTGTGAATAAATAGCTTAGTGGCAGTAAGAATATGATGCCACAGCTATCAAATGGAAAGAGTACCGTAGATTCTGAAGAGGGGTCCTGACCCGAAACGTCACCTATCCACATTCTCCACAGATGCTGCCTGACCTGCTGAGTTACTCTGGTACTTTGTGTCTTTTTTCGTAAGCCAGCATCTGAGGTTCCTTGTGTCTCCATTGTAGAAAACTGGTTTATTTTAGATTTCTGTGGTAAGGCCAACTGTTGCTATTAAGTTCAACCTACAGGATCTATCTTTGTTAGAATTGATTTGAAGTGATTTTGCTCCGGTGTATATTGGGATGTTAAAACTGAAGGAGATGAGAAGATGTCATTAATTGTGAGATTGAAATCGGCTGGTGCTCCCAATTGTAAGGCTCTGCATCAGGATGGTTGAATCATAAGATTGTATTTGGATTCACTGGTAATGATCAGCCACTGGCAAATGGCATGTTGATGAATCTTTAGACCTTGCTACAAATAGCACCCAATTTTGCACATAGCAGTGAAGAACAAAGATAGTTATGGCACATATCAAAAGCAATCTGATTACAACAAACATACCAACAAAGCAAGTAATAATTTCTTGGCAACAATGGAAGGAAAACTGCCTTTACAGGCTCAGGTTCAGCAGGGAGGCATGAAAGAACGCTGCCATCTGTCTTGCATAGTTAATCTCTGTCCTAAGGACATAGCTGCCAGTAACTAGTGAATTTAACCTTCAGATATTAAATATTTACCAACAAAAATACTTGTACTGGGGAGAGGGAGGGGGGGGGGGGGAGAGGGAGGGGGGGAGGGGGGGAGGGGGGGATGAGAGGGGGGAGGGGGATGAGAGGAGAGGGAGGGGGGCAGAGGGGGAACAGGGAGGGGGGGACAGGGAGGAGGGGGAGAGAGGGAGAGGTGGAGGAGAGGGAGAGAGAGAGAGAGGTGGGGGAGAGAGAGGGGGAGGGAGGTGGGAGAGAGAGATGGGGAGGGAGGTGGGGAAGAGAGGGAGGGAGGTGGGGGAAAGAGAGGAGGAGGGGGGGTTCGCAAGGTTTTTATCAAAGGACTTGCAAGAGGCGCGACGCAGCACGTTGGGTTTGCAGCGGGAGGGAGGGAGGAGAGGGAAGGAGGATGGGGGTGAGAGAGGGAGAGGGCGGACCTGAACTCGGTGAGCGGGTGACGTAGAGAACCTCGGCAGCTCACGCGTGATGATTCCCCATGTCCCTGCGATCAACGGAGGAATTGCAGGTTTCCCAGAGGGAGTAATTAGAGAGGGTGGGGGAGGGAGAGGGGGGAAGGGGAAGAATGGGGAGGGAGGGGGAGAGGGTTAAGGGGAGTGGTGGAAGAGGGACAGAGGGGGAAGGGGAGGGAAGGGAAGGGAGGGGGAGGGAGAGGGATGGGGGAGGGAGAGGGGTGGGGAGGGAGAGGGGTGGGGGAAGGGGGGGAGAAGTGGAAGAGTGGGGAGGGAGGGGGAGAGGGGTAGGGGGAGTGGTCGAGAGAGGGAAGGGGGTGGGGGAGAGAGGGATGGGGTGGGGTGGGAGGAGAGGGAGAGGGGTGAGGAGAGGGAGATGGAGAGGGGGAGGAGAGAGGGGTGGGGGAGGGGGAGGAGAGAGGAATGGGGAGGGGGAGGGGGAGAGAGGTGTGGGGGAGGGGGGAAGGGATGGAGGGAGGAGGGAGATGGGGAGGGAGGGGGAAGAGTGTGGACGGAGGGTGAGATAGGTGGGGGAGAGAGGGGAAAGAGTGGGGAGGGAGAGTGGAAGGGGCAGTCCAAGAGTGGGGAGGGACAGAGGGGTAGGGTGAAGGGGAGGGGGGTGGGGGAGAGATGGAAGGGGGTGGGGGAGAGAGGAATGGGGTGGGGTGAGAGGGAGAGGAGTGAGAGGGAGATGGAGATGGAGAGGGGGAGGAGAGAGGGTGGGGGAGGGGGAGGAGAGAGGAATGGGGGAGGAGGAGAGAGGTGTGGGGGAGGGGGGAAGGGATGGGGGAGGGAGGGGAGGAGGGAGATGGGGTAGGGGAGGGAGGGGGAAGAGTGTGGACGGAGGGGGAGAGGGGTGGGGGGGAGAGAGGGGAAAGAGTGGGGAGGGAGAGTGGGAGGGGTAGGGGCAGTCCATCTATTCCCCACTCCCTATCACCCCCAATCCTCTTTCTCTATTCCCACACACGTGATCACGCGCTTCGACACAGGCTGTGGGGGGGGGGGGGGGGACTGGGGCTGGTGCAAAGGCATATGTAAATGAAATCCATTCCGATTGGACATCTGTGAGGGATGGCATTGTGACATCACACAATGGAATGTGCTGCAACATCAGGCGGGGGGAGGGGCTGGGGCTGGAGCAAAGGCATATGTAAATTAATCCATTCCAATTGAACATCTGTGAGCATTGGGCATTGTGACATCACACGATGTAACGTTTACGTTCATTCTATGGGTGAGAGCTGTTTTTTTTAACATTTTGAATTTTTTTTGGGGGGGGGGAAGGATTTTATTAAAAATGTGTACATAAACAAGACGAAATTTAATGAGGAGTGGATTTGAGAATGTAAAAGTGAAATCTCTACCGAAATGGAAAAAATCTCGGAGTTTCTGCGTGCTGTTTTTGCGGATCAAGGAATCAAAGGCCAAAAATGGAATCTGAAAATGGAATCTGTCACACACACACACACACACACACACACACACACACACACACACACACACACACACACACACACACAGTTTTAATATATAGATAGATATGATATATGATATGTCAAACGCGGGCAAATGGGACTAACGTTTGGCATATACTAATAGGCCAGAGGGCCCTTTTTCCGTGGTATGATTCTGTTTATTAAATATCTTACAGGAAGACAGTGAGTCAGAGAGATAGAATGGGATAGGGAAATGCAGCTGCTTGGTTCCATGACAACCAAAGGAACAGCTACAATTGGCAGGAAAATTATATTTGTCAATGATTGAGGGAGCATAATTTAAGAAGTGCAGATACCGCTGACGTTTGTAGAGCTAGAGTTGAATACACCAGAGAGGTCATGAAGAGATTTGAAAATTATGATGAGAAAATTTAAAACTAAGGCATTGCTTAACAGGAGGTTTTTAAGAACACAAGAAATAGAAGCAGTAGGTCTTACAGCACCTTGAGGAGGCATTACCATTCAATATCATGGCTGATTCTTTACCACCGTACTATTTTGCCACCTGATCCCATTATTGTCTTATTCCGTTTATTCACTGATCCTAGTTATAAAATTGCTTAATAAATGAGCATCAACAGCCCTTTGAAAGGGGAGTTTCAAAGATATACAACCCTCTGGGTAAACATATTTCTCACTTCAATTCTAAATTGCTGACATTTCATATCCTGAAATGAAGTCATTCCTGTTAATCCCTTATTTTAATCTCACATTTCTCAGTTATATCTTCTCATTCTTTTCTAATTCCATGGCATATAGGTCAATCCTGAATCTCGTATCATAGGATAATGCTCTTATCCCAGAAATCAACTTTATAATTTTTACACTGAATTAATCAAGATATTGATATCATCAGAGACTGCACACAACAGTCAAAGTGTGACATTATCAAAGCATTGTGCAAAATAATTTTATCAACTGTTTTTTTTAACAAATCTCTTCAAATTTGCATATTTGTTTCAGATTCACAATTTCTTTGTAGTTCATCCTTCAGCTACACAAAATAGCCAGTTAATGGAAAATGCAGCTCCATATTTGTCTGTTAAGTACTTTAGAAATTATTGGCAGCATTTTGCCTGGTCAGGTAACCAGTCTATTCTGTGGGTAGAAGGCTCACCTTCAATTAGTGATTAAGGTCATACCTGGAAATCCTGAAGGAAGCTTCTATTTGTGAAATTTGGCAGGTTCTCCCATCAAAAACAACGGTTTGCACAAAATATAGATTTTCATTTTTAAATTGTACTAGACTAAGTGGGACCCATTGGGTCCCAGGTTCACACGGGATGGATGGTCCACCAATGCAATATTCCACCTCTCCACCAATTCCAATATTGGTGGTCAGTGGGGGGTGGGGGGTGGGGTTCTGGAGCGCTAGCATGGGTGGTGTGGGTCACGTCAAGTCAAGCACAATGAGTGCAGGGCCAACAATCCATTTCAATCCACTTCAAGTCAAGTCAAGTTAATCCACTTCAAGTCAAGACAATCCACTTCAAGTCAAGTCAAGTCAATCCACTTCAAGTCGTCAAGTCAATCCACTTCAAGTCAAGTCAATCCACTGCAAGTCAAGTCAATCCACTTCAAGTCAAGTCAAGTCAAGTCAATCCATTTCAAGTCAAGTCAAGTCAATCAATTTCAAGTCAAAATCAAGTTGTCAATCCGTTTCAAGTAAAGTCAAGTCAATCCATGTCTAGTCAAGTCAAGTCAATCCATGTCATGTCAAGTCAATCCATGTCATGTCAAGTCAATCCATTTCAAGTCAAGTCAATCCATTTCAAGTCAAGTCAAGTCAATCCATTTCAAGGGGTCAAGGAAAGAGCGTTCACGTCGCGGCCCTGTTTCCACCAATCTTTCCACCACCACGCACAAGAAGCACAAGAAGCAACAAGACAGACACCATTGTATGCAGATGCCGAGAAGTGTGTTCAGCTCCAACTGAACAACTTCTAATCTTGTGTGTGGACTCGATAAGAAGAAGAAATCCATTTCAAGGGCAGGCCAAACAACTCATTGCATTGTCATTTCATTTCCAATTTTGCATTGCAGTTTCAAGCACGGGCAGGGTAGGCCAAACAACTCATGGCATTGTCATTTTATTTTCAATTTTGCATTGCAGTTTCAAGCACAGGCAGGGCAGGCCAAACAACTCATGGCATTGTCATTTCATTTCCAATTTTGCATTGCAGTTTCAAGTACAGATAGGGCAGGCCAAACAACTCATGGCATTGTCATTAAGGCCTAATTAATCATTTGTTGCAAGTACATTGTAGACTCACAGTTCAGTTGATTCACAGCTTAGAATCACAGTTGTGGCCTATCCCTTGCGATCTTCCAGAGTGACTGACTCACGTCCAGGCATCCGGGGTTTTATAGTCCTGCCACCCGGAAAGGGCGTTGCCTTCATCATGGTGATTGACGCGAGAGGACCAATCAGCTGATCTCAAGATTTTTTAAACACTCATAATTTTTTTAATTTTTCATCGATTGGAAAAATCGATTTCTGGAGCGCTAGCATGGGTGTTGTGGGTCAAGTCAAGCACAGTGAGTGCAGGGCCAACAATCCATTTCAATCCACCACGTCAATCCACTTCAAGTCAAGTCAAGTCAATCCACTTTAAGTCAAGTCAATCCACTTCAAGTCAAGTCAAGTCAATCCACTTCAAGACAAGTCAAGTCAATCCACTTCAAGACAAGTCAAGTCAATCCACTTCAAGTCAAGTCAATCCATTAATCTCAAGATTTTTTAAACACTCACAACTTTTTTATTTTTCATCGATCGGAAAAATCCTCGGGATCCTCGCGGTGGAGGACTGTGAGTAAGATGGCCAAAAATCATAGCGATATAGGGTAGCCTTTTTTCTAAAATCAATATACAGAGCAGACAGGAAGTGGTCAATATGAGACTTTTATTTATATAGATTTTCAGCAGGAATTCTTCCATACTGAAAAATAATGTCTGGCCAACAGTATTTAAAGGTGTTTCTGTTCCATTATCAATGCACAGTACTAGATTCAACACTTTCATTTTTGTTAAGCATCGCACAGCAAGAGAAAACTGACAGGCCTATCCCTTGCTATTGAAACCTAAAGCTATTTACTCTGCATATAAATATGTGTTTTCACCTTAAATTTAACTGTGGCTATGGAACATTATTAATTAAATTCCCTGTTCAAGGTTTGACATATTCCTTTCAATATATTTATGGCAGATGAAATAAGACAGTCTGAAATATATTACAGGGTTAAGTGTTTGATATGATAAACCACAAATATAAAGTGAAAGCTGCTTGTAAACAACAATCCTAGCTGCTATCTTTCTTTCACAGGATGAGGTAGATCTTTAGATTTTCTCACAAATTCCTAATGTCAGGTGCGTTTGATTCTGTAAACAGACATTTATATGACAGCATATTTTCCCATAGCTATCTTGACTACACTTCTTCCCAACCTTCTTCCTGTAAAGACTCTTATCCCCTACTCCCAATTCCTCTGTCTATGCCGCATCTGAACCCAGGATGAGGTGTTCCTTACTAGGGCATCGGAGATGTCCTCATTCTTTAGGGAATGTGGATTCCCCTCTTCCATTATAGATGAGGCTCTCACCAGGGTCTCCTCTATATGCCGCAGCTCCGCTCTTACTCGCCCTCCCCCTATTCATAACAAGGACAAGTCCCTCTTCTCCTCACCTTCCACTCCATCAGTCGTTTTATAAAACATATAATCCTCTGACATTTTCGCCACCTCCAAAAGGATCCCACTACTAGCAACACCTTCCCATCTCCACCCCTTTCTGCTTTCCGCAGAGGCCGTTCCCTCCGTAACTCCCTGATCAATTCGTCCATTCCCACCCAACCCAACCTGGGTACTTTCCCCTGCAACCGCAGGAAATGCTACACTTGTCCCTTTACCTCACCCATTGACTCTATCCAAGGACCAAATCAGTCTTTCCAGGTGAGGCAGAGGTTCACCTGCACCTCCTCCAACCTCATCTACTGCATCCGCTATTCCAGGTGTCAACGTCTCTACATCGGCGAGACCAAGCGCAGGCTTGCCGATCGCTTCGCTGAACACCTCCGCTCAGTCTGTCTTACCCAACCTGATCACCCGGTTGCTCAGCACTTCAACTCCCCCTCCCATTCCCACTCTGACCTTTCTGTCCTGGATCTCCTCAATTGCCAGAGTGAGGTAGCAATGTTACAAAATTTTGAGATTTTAAAAATCAAGTCTGCAATTTATCCCATCAGATAAAGCACAAAAATAAGTTTAATTTGACACCTGATTCACTTTCATATCTTCAGTATTAAAAAAGATATGGCCATTTTCATACTCGGAAATTAGCATCTTGTTCCCTATTGATTTTCCATTGACAACACAAAAGCTGTGATCGAGGACAGTGAAATGGCCATAAGTGTCTTAAAAACTAAGAGAACTGAAAGACATTTTCAGTTATTATAGATTGAAACATTCTGAAACAAATATGAAACAATCTTACTTGGATGACCTGAAATTAAAGCATATAATTAGTTAGTTACCCAATTGTAGCTAATTCCAAACTTCAATTACTAGATCTAAACATCTATCCATTTCTTAAGAAAAGATTAACATTTTAAAATATCCTAAGTGTCCAAATAACATTCACAAAGAATTCACAATAAAACATGATTTTTAAATCTCATTTACATTAATTTATAGGCCAAATGGAAGGAATTTAGTGTTCAATTGCTGTAAATTAATAGACATTTAAATCAGCTTTCGAGTGGGATCCTGTGGAACTCTGTGGAACGCGCTGGTTTAGAACGTTCCCATTGCAGTGAATTTGTACCCCAAATGCCCAGAAAAATACTGCGGGATTTAATGGGGCTACTCGCAAAATAAAACTTTGTATAAAGGGATCTTAAGAAGCCCTTTTTAATGTAAAAATAAACAACCTACCTTCCGTTGTCCCCTGTATGAGATCCGTCCCGTTGTCGGCGGTCGCGGGTTTAGAGGACAATTTAACCTACTATAACAATTAAATTAACCAATTAAATTTAAAAATAGCTCCAGCGAACGAAACTTGAAGCGATTTTTCATCAGCAACTAAGTAGGCTGAACAACCTCGATTTGAATAGACTAGGGAAAATCGCGTTTTAAACCCGCCCCCCTCTCAACGGCGCCAAAATTGCACACACGGGCTTGGACAGATCTGCAGCGACGCTTAAGGTAGGTTTTGCAACATACCTAAGTGAGGCCCAGCGCAAATTGGAGGACGGCACCTCGTATTTTTTGCTTGGGTAGTTTACACCCCAGCGGTATGAACATTGACCTCTAATTTTAGATAGCCCTGGCTTTCTCCCTCCTTCCCCTCCCCTTCCCAGTTCTCCCACAAGTCCTACTGTCTCTGCCTACTACCTTTCTTTTTCCCGCCCCCCCCACTTCCCCGACATCAGTCTGAAGAAGAGTCTCGACCCGAAACGTCGCCAATTTCTTCTCTCCATAAATGCTGCCTCACCCGCTGAGTTTCTCCAGCATTTTTTGTTAACCTTTATATGTCAACTTATCTGTTTGAAAACGTGAGCAAACAGGTTGATGAAGGCAGAGCTGTAGATGTTGTGTACATGGACTTTAGTAAGGCGTTCAACAAGGTGCCGCATGATAAGCTGCTCTGGAAGGTTAGATCATATGGGATCCAAGGAGAGATAGCTGAATGGATAGCAAATTGGCTCCATCAAAGGAAGCAGAGGGTGATGGTGGAAGGTTGCTTCTCAGAATGGAGGCCTGTGATCAGTGGTGTGCCGCAGGGTTCGGTGCTGGGCCCGTTACTGTTTGTCATCTACATCAATGATTTGGATGAGAACATACAGGGCAAGATTAGCAAGTATGCTGATTATACAAAAGTTAATGGTTTTGCAGATGGTGAAGAAGGTTGTGAATGATTGCAGCAGGATCTGGGTCGATTGGCCAGATGGGCTAAGGAATGGTTGATGCAATTTAATACACAGAAGTGTAAGGTGTTGTATTTTGGGGCATCAAACAAGGGCAGGACCTACACAGTAAATGGTAGGCCTCTGGGTAGTGTTGTAGAGCAGACGGTTCTAGGAGTACAAGTGCATACTTCCTTGAAGGTCGTGTCGCAGGTAGATAAGGTGGGCAAAAAGGCTTTTGGCATTTTGGCCTTCATCAGTCAGAGTATTGAGTATAGAAGTTGGGAGGTCATGTTTCAGTAGTATAAGGATGTTGCCTGGACTAGAGAGTGCGAGGTATAGGGGGGGTTAAGTAGGCTGTGTCTCTATTCCATGGAGTGTAGGAGGATGAGGGGAGATCTTATAGAGGTATATAAAATCCTGAGAGGAATAGATCGGGTAGAGTCTCATAACCAGAGTAGGGGGAATCGAGGACCAGAGGACATAGGTTCAAGGTGAAGGGGAAAAGATTTAATAGGAATCCAAGGGGTAACCTTTTTACACAGGTTTTTAAACAGAGAGTGGTGAATCTGTGGAATTCTCTGTGGGTGTATGGAACAAGCTGTCAGATGAGGTAGTTGAGGCTGGGACCATCCCATCGTTTAAGAAACAGTTGGACAGGTACAAGGATAGGACAGGTTTGGAGGGTTATGGACCAGGCGCAGGCAAGTGGGACTAGGGTAGCTGGGCCATTGTTGATCGGTGTGGGCGAGTTGGGCCAAAGGGCCTGTTTCCACCCTGTATCACTCTATGACTCTATAACTCTAAATGTGAGACAAAATTAAAAAATATTTTTTGAACTGATTTGGGCAATAAGATTAAAACTAACAGGAATAGGTCCTCCCCAGATTACGATTGCCGACCTATGTACATAGGAATGAGCAGTTGGGAGAACGACCAGATGGATTTGCTGGCAGCTGCAGGATTTTGGGCATTTTGTACCAGATGCAAACTCAGTAAGGTTTAGGGTTGTTATTATTATTGTCACAAGTATCGAGGTACAGTAAAAAGCCTTGTTTTGTGTGCTATCTAAACAGATCTGATATACTGTACAGAGTATAAAACCAGTTCAAACTCAAGCACAGTAGATAGAGCTAAGGGAAAGATACAGAATACAGAATATAGTTCACAGCATTGTAATGCATAATTTCCTTGGACAAAATCCACTGTCCTCAATGAGGTAGAGGTGAATCTAACAGTATGCTGGCTTATGGAAGAACTGTTCAGAAGCCTGATAACTTGGGGTTGGGGGGAAAACTTTTTCCCCCCAATCCCAAACTGAGACTGGTGGTGCATGCTTTGAAGCGTCTGTACTCTCTACCAGACGGGAGGAGGGAGAAGGACAGTGGGTGGAACAAGTCTTTGATTATGTTGGCTGCTTTTCTGTGGCAACGTGAAGTGTAAATGGAGTCAATGATGGGAAGTCTGGTTTATATCTAGGCTGCATCTATAATTCTTCAATTTCTTGTGGTCTTTGGCAAAACTGTTTCTAAACCAAGCTGTGATACAACCGACTGTATACTTTCTATGTATACGGTCGGTTACGGGATTGGACAGGCTAGATGCAGGAAGATTATTCCCGATGTTGGGGAAGTCCAGAACAAGGGGTCACAGTTTAAGGATTAGAGGGAAGTCTTTTAAGACCGAGATGAGAAAATCATTTTTTAAACAGAGAGTGGTGAATCTGTGGAATTCTCTGCCACAGAAGGTAGTTGAGGCCAGTTCATTAGCTATATTTAAGAGGGATTTAGATGTGGCCCTTGTGGCTAAAGGGATCAGGGGGTATGGAGAGAAGGCAGGTATGGGATACTGAGTTGGATGATCAGCCATGATCATATTGAATGGCGGTGCAGGCTCGAAGGGCCGAATGGCCTACTCCTGCACCTATTTTCTATGTTTCTATGTTTCTATGTTGCATCTGTAGAAGTGTGGAAGAGTCACTGGTGATATGCCAAATTTTTTCATGAAGTAGAGGCGTTGGTGTGTCTTCTCAGTTGTGGATTTGGTTAGTCCACAACAGACAGGGGCGGAAATTGCTATCAAAACTTGGGGGGGGGGGGCACATTTTCTTGGTAGCCGCACGCGCATGCGCACGCACAACACACACGCGCGAGGCTTCGGCCGTGAGCCCTATGGACGGCAACATTGGGAGCTGACCTGGTTGGTGACCGACTCCGAACTCCAGCAACAGCAGCTTCGTCCGCCCCAAATCGAGGGACTTAAATCGGTCCGTTCACGGGGCCTTTCATCGCCCAGCACAGCTTAAAATCAGTCGCAGGATCTTCCATCGCCCGGCGGGGGCTTCAACATCGGGAGCCTCGATCACCTCGACACAGCAATTTGATCGCGGGGCGATGGAAGATCCCGCGCCCGATTTTAAGCCACGCCGGGTGATGAAAGGCCCCCCGAACGGGCCGATTCATGCTCCGCTCTATGATCTTTGCTCCAGCAGGACGTCTCGCTCCTCCAATCACCGTGCTTTATCCTCAGTCCCACCCCCTACCTCCGCTTCTGACCAACACCTCCCTCCTCCAATCATCGCGATGAATCATCATGTCCCCCCGCCTCACTGCCTGCTGACTGACGTCTCTCTCGTCCAATCGCCGCCTTCGCTCATCAGTCCCACCCCCACTGTCTCGCGGAAAGCGGAGATTTTTAATTGATTTTTTTTCACCGAATTTCAAATTCCGGATTACAAAACATGGAGTGGATTGTCCCCCACCTCTCAAAACAAGGGGGGCCTTGCCCCCCCCCCCCCCCCCCCGGGATTTCCGCCCATGTTAAATATTAATGCCAATTTCGATACCATTTCCACATCAACACCATTGATAATGATTATGGCATGTACCATGCTTCCTGCAGTCGATAACTAGCTCTTTCGACTTGCTGACATTGAGGGCGAGGTTAACGTTCTGACACCATGGCACTAAGTTCTCCATCTCCTTCCTGTCCTCTGTCCTATCATTGTTCATGATTCAGCCCACCACAGTGGAGTTGTCTGCATACTTGTAGATGGAATTAGAGCCGAATAAGGCTGTACAGTTGTGAGTGTAAAGGGAGTATAGTAGGGGACTGAGAATACATCCTTGCAGAGCATGGGTGTTGAGAGTTATTGATGAGGAGGTGTTGTCACCTATCCTCACGGATTGTGGTCTGTGGTTCAGAAAGTCGATGATCTAGTGGCAGAGGGGGTGCTGTGGGTACGCTCCAGGAGTTTGGAGATGAATGTGGATGGGATTATGGGTTTAAATAAAGAGCTATAGTTGATAAATAGGAGTCTATCATAGGAGTCTTTGTTGTCTAGATGTTGAAAAGACGAGTTTAGGGCCAGGGAGATGGCATCTGCTGTGGACCTGTTGCAACTGAAGCAAACTGTAGTGGATCAAGGCTGGCTGGGAGGCTGGAATTAATGTGCGCCATCACCAGTCTCTCAAAGCATTTCATGATGGTGGATGCAGACCCACTGGACGGTGATCATTAGAGGCACGCTGCCTTACTGTTCCCTGGCTCTGGGGGGTGGGGTGGGGGGGGGGTGTGTGGCCGGGGGGCAGGGTGTGGGGGTGGGACGGGTTGTGGCAGGTTGTGGCACCCAGTGGAAGAAGTGTGGAGATAATGGATTGGTGTTTGAGAAGAGCTATCTTTGTGGATATTTGAGTGCTTTGACAATGATCTTCTTGCAGCGACACTCTTCTTGACACTGCAATCAGTCCAACAGCCATTGGTGCCTGTGATGGTGCAGCTGGTGCAAACATTTTTGCAATCACTCGCTCACACAATGATAGAATCAAATATTCTCTACCTGGAACCTCTAGTTTGGTCTGTGAATTTTGGTATTCATGAGTGTTTATTACAGGAGATAATTGTGTTTGTTAATGACACTATTATTTTTTGCATGGAAAAATCATCTCTGAAGATCACAATTAAAGTTAATTATTTTCCTGTTATTTAGTGGTAATATTGTTTTATAAAATGCCTGTTTCATAGACAATTAATTACTAATTGTCAATGAAACCACAAATCTTTTCAAAGTAATTTTAACAAAAGAGATATTGAAAGCTTTTTTGACATTTTACTGTGTGAGCATGTGTGAGCAACTATGTATTTAGCTGCTAAAAATTATAGCTGCTGGCTGAGAACTTATTGGAGTTCAAAGTTTACTGCGCCACATTGTAATATGATGCAGATAGAAAATGGCCATGGCCTAGATGATGAATACTTCATCCGAGTATTGGAATGGGTGAGGGAGGGAAAATTATAAGGCTGGCCAGTCTGTTGTACATCTTAGAAACATAGAAACATAGAAACATAGAAATTAGGTGCAGGAGTAGGACATTCAGCCCTTCGAGCCTGCACCGCCATTCAATATGATCATGGCTGATCATCCAACTCAGTATCCCGTACCTGCCTTCTCTCCATGCCCTCTGATCCCCTTAGCCACAAGGACCACATCTAACTCCCTCTTAAATATAGCCAATGAACTGGCCTCGACTACCCTCTGTGGCAGAGAGTTCCAGAGATTCACCACTCTCTGTGTGAAAAAAGTTCTTCTCATCTCGGTTTTAAAGGATTTCCCCCTTATCCTTAAGCTGTGACCCCTTGTCCTGGACTTCCCCAACATCGGGAGCAATCTTCCTGCATCTAGCCTGTCCAACCCCTTAAGAATTTTATAAGTTTCTATAAGATCCCCTCTCAATCTCCTAAATTCTAGAGAGTATAAACCAAGTCTATCCAGTCTTTCTTCATAAGACAGTCCTGACATCCCAGGAATCAGTCTGGTGAACCTTCTCTGCACTCCCTCTATGGCAATAATGTCCTTCCTCAGATTTGGAGACCAAAACTGTACGCAATACTCCAGGTGTGGTCTCACCAAGACCCTGTACAACTGCAGTAGAACCTCCCTGCTCCTATACTCAAATCCTTTTGCTATGAAAGCTAACATACCATTCGCTTTCTTCACTGCCTGCTGCACCTGCATGCCTACTTTCAATGACTGGTGTACCATGACACCCAGGTCTCGCTGCATCTCCCCTTTTCCTAGTCGGCCACCATTTAGATAATAGTCTGCTTTCCTGTTTTTGCCACCAAAATGGATAACCTCACATTTATCCACATTATACTGCATCTGCCAAACATTTGCCCACTCACCCATCTTCCTCTGGACAACTGAAGAACTGGATCGTCGGAAAGCACTGTGGGAATTAACAGATAGCCTTTGAGAGAAAGAGAAAGAAAGAAATTGAAGGTAAAATCTATTTTTTCAAAAGTAAGAAATAATATTTGACAGCCACACAGTGGGTATAATGATTAGAAAAGGTGAATGAGAAACAGGAAAATTGAATTATCCATGTTCAGATAAGGAAAGGTATTTAAGTTATCACTCATATTTGTGAGCATCGTAAAAGGCAGTGAACTATTGCACTGATTGAATCAAAGCAGAAGTGCTGTATATTACTAAGGAACTCCAGAGACATTCCTCCTATCTCGCATAAGTCTGATGACATCAATTATGGCATCTTGGAAGGAACGCATTAGACAGGAATAACTTTCCATGTTTTAAAGCTGAAAGTGGCTGAACCACTAAGTTCAGTAATCCCTTTCCAACTTTTTCAATTGTGTTTACATTGCTTTTGACTAATCTGACAACAAAATATTGTTTGGTTCTGATGACAAAATATTGTTTGAACCATGGTGCTAAAACATGGATGGGAAATAGCTGTGGAAAAGATGATTTGCGACTAAGACAGCATCTCTAAATTTCCTCTCCAAAGCCTATTAGCATGCTTTTGACAAAGATTACTAAAGTTTTAGAGATGGAATTTATGTTTTACATAGCACCTTTCATGGCATTTGGTTGACAGGTACTTTAATGTTAATTTAATATTTTTGCAGTGAAGACTGGTATAATATGTAAATTATAGCAGTCAATATGTCTACAACAAGCTTCTATTAATAGTATTGAATCATTTGTATTTATAAATATTGCTATTATCTAAAACAAAGGAGAGAATATGTTGCTGCTATTTGAAATTTGTCTTATCACTTTTACATCCATGTAAGCAGGAATGCTGAACCACCGTGTAATATCTCACCCAAAATGCAGGACTTTGACTTTGCAACAATTTATTATCTCAGCCCTAAAATGTTTATCAAGAATCAGAGTTGTACAGCACACAAATGTGCCCTTCGGCCCACCATTACACATTGATCATTTTGTCATATCCTTCTACATCTTACCTATTCCATTGTATGTCTAATGTTGGTTGATGGGTGAGCAGGACTTGGTGTGGCCTAAGATGCAAGCCTAAAGGGCTTGTCCCACTTAGGCAATTTTTTCGGCGACCTGCTACCACTGTTAGTCGTAGCAGGTCGCCTAAAAAGCGGCAACTGGACCCCCCATACGACAATGTGTCTATGACAAGCTACGACAACCTACCACCTAGTCGACGTCAAGCTACGGCAAGCTACCGACAATCGGCGACCCATTCGGACGTCCACCTACGACCATACATACGACAAACTACGACCATACCTACGACAACCTACGACCATAACCAAAGCCAACCTACGTCCACCCGCGACAATCTACAACAAGCAACGACCCTGTCGGCGACAACTGAAGACAATTCAGTCGCCGGTACCTGTCGCCGGTTGACGTAGGTTGTCGCCAATGGAATTCACCGGTCAGCACCCGGCGACAACCAATGTCACCTGGCGACAACCTACGACAGCACCTACGACAGCACCTACGACAGTAGAAGACAAGCTACATCAAGCCCACAGTCGGCAAAACGTTTTGAACATTTCAAAATCCAGCGGTGAACAGAAAAATGTTACGACACATTAGGCGACTTGAGGAGACTACTCACGATCATACAGGCGTCACCCGCGACCATATGGTGACTGCCTAGTCGCCTGTAGTCGCCAAAAATATCGCCTGAGTGGGACAGGGGCTTAAGGATTTTAGATCAGCTCAAGTTTGTGGACCATGGAAGATTGATTGGGATAGATTTGGATTAGTTGAGTTGAAAGATTATTAAAAATTTGAATGAGGGGTTTCTCGGCAGGTAGGCTAAGTCATGGGTAGATATGGCCAGCATCACAAACTCTTTAAATTCTGATGATTGACAATATTGCTGGTGGTAGGGGCATACCTTCTTTCCATGATACCTACCTTCAACCAGTTTTTTCTGTTTGTGAATGGAGCTTGTATACGTTGCTCCATCAAAATCAAACCTACTTCGGAAATTCACAGGTCTGTGTTATATTGCATTGAAATCATGGTAATCAATTATTAGACCAAAGATTGCAGGCTGAAACCATTTACAACACATAGAACACAGAGCAGTGCAGCATACGATCAGGGTCTTCAGCCTACAATGTGTGTGCTGAACATGGTGCCAAATAAAACTAATCTCCTCTGTCTGTTAGTGATCTGTATCCCTACATTCCTTGCATATCCATGTGCCTATCTAAAAGTCTCTTAAATGCCACTAACGTATCAGCTTCCACCCTTCTTCTCGCACCCCGGCAGTGCAATTCAGGCATCCACCGTTCTCTGGGTAAAAACTTGCCCCATAAATCTCTGTTTAGTTTTCCACCTTCTGACTTAAATCTATGCCCTCTAGTCTTTTACATTTCCACCCAGTCTACCTATCTACATTTCTCTTAATTGTATATACTTCTATCAGGTCTTCCTTCAACCTCTGATGCTTCAGGTTTGGCCAAAATTTCCGTATAGGTAATATACTCTAAGCCAGGTAGCGATTTGGTATATTACTTCTGTAAATTCCCTTCCTGGGAAAACCAGGAAATCAAGTGTTTAATTGCCTTATGTACTGAAATCAGAGCAATGAAATTCTTACTTACACACAGATAATATATTAAAAATTCAATAAATTAATAACCACATTATTAGTGGTGAAAAAAATAGTCCTGACTATTATGCTCAATGCCCAGACTGATAGAAGGACAGCATACCGTAAACCTGATGTATCACTCTCCCTGTATTGCCACTTTTAGGAAGTCACTACCAGTCTAAGTGCAGGCCTGTTGGATCTGCTCCCCCAACGCAATATTCCACCACTCACCCGTTCCCAGAACGCAATATTCCACCACTCACCCATAGCCCCCAACTGCCCAGGCATGTCTCATTTCCCATCATCCCCAGCACTTCCTCCCCCTCCTCTTCACCCTCCCTCTTCTTTCCCCTCTCCTCCTCCCCTCCCCAATGCCTCCCTCACCTCTCCCTCCCTCTCCTTTCCCCTACCCTCAGTCACTCCCTCCCTCCATAACTCCTCTCCCCTCCCTACCCCCTCCTATCCCTCTATCCCCCACCTCTCTTCCCATATCTCCCCACTATCCCTCCTCACCTCCCCCACTGCCCTCCTCTCATATTATTCCCCACTCCCTACCTCCGCCACTCCCCCCTCCTCTTCCTCTAGCCCCCTCCTCCCCCCGCACTCCCTCCTATTCACCCTCCCTTTCCCCTCTCCTCCCCTCCCAATCCCTCCTTCACCTTTCCCTCCCTCTCCTTTCCCCTACCCTCAGTCACTCCCTCCATAACTCCTCTCCCCTCCCTTCCCCCTCATATCCCTCTATCCCCTACTCCTCATCTCCCCCTATCCCCCCACTATCCCTCCTCACCTCCCCCACTGCCCTCCTTTCCCTCTATTCCCCACTCCCTACCTCCCCCACCCCCGCCCTCCTCTCCCTCTACTCCCCCTCCTCCCCAGCACTCCCTCCCCCTCCTCTTCACCCTCCCTCTTCTTTCCCCTCTCGTCCTCCCATCCCCCAATCCCTCCCTCACCTCTCCCTCTCCTCGCTGCTGTTCGCGTCGTCCGGCGACTGCGGCTGCGGCTGTGGCTGTGACCGTGCTCTCTGGCAACTGTGACTATCCCCTCCGGCCGCTGCTGACTGACTGAGGCGCCGGGCAAGGCAGGCGCCACCTTTCCCTTTCACGTTGGAATATTCTCACTGCGGGCCGCGTCCTCCGATGGCTGCGGTTGCAGCTGTGGCCCTGCAACGCCGGGTGAGGCGGGCGCCGCCTTTCCCTTTCACGTTGCGGGCCACGTCCACCGGCGGCTGTGGCTGTGGCTGTGGCCGTGCAACGCCGGGCGAGGCGTGCGCCGCCGGTGACTGACAGCAGACCAGCCAATCAGTGCGGCTAAGGTGCAGGAAGGGGCGTTACAGTTCCTACCGTGTCGGTGACTGATAGGAGGGGAGACCAATCTGCGTGGCGGTGACTGACAGAAGAGGAGACCATCTGCGCATGCGCAGTTTCTAAGATTTTTAAATCTTAAGACCTTTTAAAATATACCATAGTTCGGAACAAAACTTGTTGCACTTGCAGCACAGGAGAATGGTGAGTAAGGTGGCGAAAATCGTAGCGCTATCGTGTACCGCTTTTTTGCAAATAGAAAAACCACCCACACCGGAAGATAACAAGATCAGAGTTTTAGTTATACTAGACCGGCGTTGCGGGGGTGGGGTGGAGGGGGGAGTGGCCTGTGGCATCACACACACACACACACTAACCACCCCCCATACACACACAATAACCTCCCCCCTTGATATTATATTAATATTTTTAATTTGCTCCTTTTCCCCATCCCCCGCCCTTACCACACGCATAGCGAGGGAGAGGAGGGGGGTAGAGAGGGAGGGGGAGGGGTTAGAGAGGGAGAGGGTGAGGGGGGTAGAGTGGGTGTGTAGAGGGAGGGCGAGGGGATAGAGAGAGAGAGAGGGAGGAGGTTAGAGAGTGAGTGGTCTCTCTCTATCCCCCTCCCTCTCTAGCCACACCTGCGAGTTGGGGGCTATGCGTGAGTGGATAGGGCGGGGGATGGAATAAAAGGAGTGAATTAATAATATTAATATAATATCAATGGGGGTGGTTAATATGTGTGTGGAGGTGGTTAGTGTGTGTGTGGGGGTTTGGTTAGTGTGTGTGTGACGCCGCAGGCAGCCTCCTCCCCACACAACCGCACATTGAGGGGACGGGACCCAACGGGTCCCAGTTGGTCTAGTATATCACTAAAAATTTGATCTTGTTATCTTCCGGTTTGCGCGGTTTTTCTATTTGCGCAAAAACGTACGTGATAGCTCTACGATTTTTCACCAGCTCACTCACCGTTCTCCTTTGCTCTAAGTGCACCAAGTTTCATTCCAATCGGGGGCTTATTGTAAAACTTAGCGAGGTTTCAAAATATTTTAAAATGCGCGAGTGCAAATCGATCTCTCCATCCACGCAGATTAGTCTCTTCTGCCCAGTTCCCACACCTCCCCCCCACACATCCCTCCCCCTGCCCACACACACCACCTCCCCTACACACCCCCTCCCTCCACACCACCTTTTCCCCCCTCCTACACCTCACCCACACACACACCACCTCCCCTCCTCCCCTCCCACCCCACACCCCCCCGCCACACACCCCACTTCCTACCTCCCCTTCTCCCCTCTCACACGTGAAGAGGAGGGAGAGGCAGCGCTGGGGGATGAGGGGAAATGAGCCACGGCTGCACAGTTAAGGGCTATGGGTGAGTGGTGGAATATTGCGTTGGGAAATGGGTTGCGTTGGGGGACCCGGCCTCCCGTGTGATTGTGACCCATCAGATCCCACTTAGTCTAGTGCATCTTAATATTTTGGATCAGCATTCCATGAGGGACTTTATCAAATGCCTTACTTAAATCCATGCAGACAACATCAACTGCCCTACCTTCATTAGTCACTTCCTCCAAAAACTCAATCAAATTAGTAAGACATGACCTGCTGCAAACAAAACCATGCTGATTGTCCTTCATTACCTCATACTCTTCCTATTATGAAGAATCCTCTCCAATAGTTTTCCTACCGCTAACGCTGGCTTACTGATTTATAATTTACTAGATTGTCTCTACTTCCTCATGAACAAAGGAACTCTCCAGTCTACCAGGACCGCCTATGGCTCTAGAGGATACAAAGGTTTTCGTCAAGTCCCTTGCAATCTTCTTTCTATAGAGAGACCCCATCAGGCTCTGGGAATTTGCCCACCTTAATGCTCTTCATGAGACCCAACAGCACCCATTTCTTGATCTCAAAATGACTTGGAATATTGTATACCCGCACTGATCACATTGTCCTCCTTGCTTTCTCTTTGATGAATTCAGATGCAAAGAACTTGTTTAATACCTTACCTACATCTTCTGGCTCCAATTTCCTCCTTTAATCTTGAGTGGTCCTACCTTCTCCCTAGTTACCTTCTTGTTTTTAATGAATAAAAAGCCTTGAGATTTTCTATAATCCAATTTGCCAATGACATTTCACTGCCCCATTGTCAATAAATTATTAAATATATGATAACCTTGTTGACAGCTTTAGAGGCACATGCAGCAAGTAAGAATTCATTGTTCTGGTTCATATCTGGTGCAAATGACAAATCAACATGTTAGACTCTTGACTGATTTATCTGGGTTATGTCTTTGTATGTTATTTTTTGGCACTTACACAGTCAGATGGCATGAATCTGCAGGAATTTATTCTTATGCCAGCAGTCTGCTATGCAGCCCAACTTGACTGTTGATGTAAAGCGAGAACACTGACAGTACTGTTCTTTGGTCTAACAGTGCGGCGTATTCTCAATCTGCCGGGCAGGTGTGAAGGAGAGAACTTTTTGTTTTAGGCCGTTAGTGTTATCTGCTTAGCAAATGTTTTCCCAGAGAACAGATAGCTATGATCTCTGACGACAGCTCGTCATACACACAAATGGTCTGTGAGCCAGGGGATAACATGTAACCATAAAAGTGAACCATCACTTCAAGCATTGCTATTTTGTTAATATGTCTTTTACATTGGCAACCCAAAACAAAGTAGAAATTATTGCAATGATATTGTTTATATTGCATATGCCTTTATGTACAAGAATTAGAAAAGTGATTTATCTTGAAAATGTCACATTAGAATATTCTTTATGCACAGTTCAAATGGTTCAGAATGCCCAGGAGATAGGTAACGTGTGGGATGCCTTGTTAGGGTTTTACAAATATATCCATTTCCCCTTCTCTGTGCTTTTATTAGGTTTCATTTCCAGAAATAAAGTTATTGTATACAGTCCAGTCATGGAACAGAAGTAACCATTGTTCCAATATCGAGCTCATTCATTCTTTTAGCATGGCTAAGGCTGAAATATTAGGGTCAATTTCAGCAGAGATTAGACCATCAGAGACAGCTATGCTGACCTATAGAGAGCCAGATTATGTTCGAAAGTGATGTATCAACGGAGAGGTATGTAGTGACTGAAAGATAAATATACCCATCAATATAAAAGGAGTGAGCCAAGATCAGTACACTTAGAGAGAGAGAGAGCTATATACTGATGGGAATAGAGATGTTGAAACATAAGAACTGAAGGTTAAGTACTGATTGAGAGAAGATAAATAATGCCTGGGATTTAAACAGTAACTATAAAGAAGACCTATTTAAGATACAAAAGTGAATTTTATGCATCATTTGGTGAGTTTGTTGATTCATAATATTTTACACATGGGCTTAAAGTTAAAATGACATTGTAACTTTGTAAGATAGCATTAAGATACTGCATTATATCAGTTGTGGCTCATGGAATTGTCTTCATACAGTTGAGTCAGAAGGTCTTAGATTTAAAATCCAATCTAGAGATTTGAGCATAAAAATCTGGACTGATTCTCCAGTGTGGTGCTAAATGAATGTTGCAAGGTCAGAAGGTCGACTGTTGAATAAACTGTTCGACAGCGGCCTTGTCAGCTGTCTCGTGGGATTGTAAAAGATCCTCTGGTACTAAGTCAAAGGGCAGGGAGTAAACCCCATGTTTTAGCCAATATTTATTCCTTAGTATTCCGCATAACGTGATCAGATTGTCTGAGCGCTAGCACAATGTTGTTTATGGGATGTTACTCTGCACAGTTCTGCTGCAAAGTTTCAGTGTTATAACAGTAACAGACCAAAGTAATTTATTGGCCGTAAAATGTGTTGGGGCATCCTGAAAGGGAAGAAAAGATGCATTATAAATGTAAGTGTCACTTGTCTCTTTTTCAAATGTAACAATTTTAATCTCTTCAATACAGGACAGAAAAAGAGGCTAATCATTTAACATATTAAATAACTATGTGTCCAAATTGTCATTGATCAGAGATTAAATGCTGAGATTCAATGTACATCCCCTCTGGTTTATCAATATTCTTTGGCCCTCCTACTCTTTAACTGCTATCCCATTCATAGATTCAATTAACCATCATATTTGCCTTACTGAGCATTCTGCAAAGAGACCATAAGGTCAATGATTTGTTATAGTAGCAGTCCATACTGCTGCATCCTCCACTTTTGCTGATTTTTACACCGAGCAGTCCCATAGATTCCTAAACTTATCCTCCTCCCCACTGCTTTGCTCAATCCAATATTATTTTGGACTCCAGCAGAGGATCAAGAAACATTAGATTCTTGTCATCCAAATTCTTATTGCGACTGATTATGTTATCGACCCGGTTTTGACTGATACCTGGCTTATGGTTCCCTCTGTCTAAGCCTCCTGGTCTCTTTGCACTTTCCGTGACCTAACATGACCAACCTCCCTCGCTCCATCCCAGCACAACCCAGCACCCTGTAACTCACTTTCTCTTTGAAAACCCTCCGGGCAAACTGGCTCCCTAAAGGTCTATTCGGAATGTTGCATCTCTTTTCCTCCTCCTTTTCCTCATTAAAGATTTGGACATTAATACTTTTGCTTTCTCTTCTTAATGTATTGATATTTTATTCTTCCTATATGCCACCCTTTCATATAAACTGTCCATTATAAATAATTACCGAAGCTTAAGCATTAATCTGCTCCCTTTCAGACATTACATTGTTTTAATAAATAAAACCTACTCCTCCATCCACAGCAGAGTGAGGCCACGTGCAAACTGGAGGAACAGCACCTCATATTCTGCTTAACGGTATGAGCATTGACTTCTCCAGTTTTAGTCAACTAACCCACAGCAACTCTTTCCTTTGACTTCACATTTTGTGTCTCTTCTCTCCTTATCTCCTATTGCACAGCCTTTTGTCTTCTTCCCATTCTGGCCTTTGTCCACCCATCTGCCAATCACACCCCCCCTCACCTATATCTGCCTATTGCTTGCTAGGCTTTGTCCCATCTTCACTCTCTTCCAGTTTTCTCCCTCCTACTACAGTTGGTCTGAAGCAGGGTCCCGACCCAAAACCTCTCTTATCCATGTCCTTCGGAGATGCTGCCCAATCTGCTAAATTACTACTGCATTTTTGTGCCTTATTTTGTAAACCAGCATCCGCAGTTCTTTATTTCTACAACCCAGGTCTAACATTCTCTACCTTGCAACTATGGAATGGATAAATGCTGAGAATTACTTTTCAGCCCTACCAGTCCTTATGTTAAAGCTAATTCTGCGGGAATTTCATCAGTGGGGTTAAAAAGTAGCTAAATGTACTTTTGTCTACAGTAGCTGAGTTTTACAATAAATCAAATTCATTTGTCCAAAACGAACCAAAAGTTAAAGTTGGGCCACAACCTTACAAGAAGCAGCTCCTGCCTCAGCTGTGTAGTCAAACAACAAAGCTTCAAATAAAGACATGATGCACACTATGTAGGAAGGGTTTACATTTTTAGTTCATCATGCAAATAGGTTGTTCTCATTGGTGCTGTGAGATCCAAAGCTCATGGACTTTCCCAGAGCTAAAAGAAAATCGAGTTTCTGTAATGATCACCCAGCTTGCTTATAAGAGCATTCTTAGAAAATTAGATGTACATGTATTTTCTCAATTGATTGCATGGCATATCAGGGTGACTGGAGGACGAGCAGAAAGGATTTATTTTCCCGTAAACCTGAGAACATTCAATAACTGGAAAGCATGTTCAGTACTTTTCATACTTGTTTATAAGTTTCTGAAGAAGGGTCCCGACCGAAACGTTACCCATTCCTTCTCTCCAGAGATGCTGCCTGTCCATATGACCATACAACCAAATAAAAATTACAGCACGGAAACAGGTCATCTCGGCCCTTCTAGTCCGTGCTGAACATTTATTCACCCCTAGTCCAATCTACCTGCACTCAGACCATAACCCTCCATTCCTTTCCCGTCCATATGCCTATCCAATTTATTTTCAAATGATAAAATCGAACCTGCCTCCACCACTTACACTGGAAGCTCATTCCACACAGCTACCACTCTCTGAGTAAAGAGGTTCCCCCTCATGTTACCCCTAAACGTGTGTCCCTAAATTCTCAAATCAATGTCCCGCTGAGTTACTCTAGCTTTTTGTGTCAATCTTCTCAATAAGAATTAGCAACATCTGTTCAATGTTGAAAGTACTCAATAGACCATAGTACTAAAGTTTTAGGTGCACATAAGACCACTTTCTCTATGTATTTATTCAGGTTTTGGCAGGATCACCATTCATTTTCCGTACATTAATTTTCCATGAGAAGGTGAAGGTGATTGTTCAAACACCACTTCAGTCCACCATAGGTTTTGATGCAACTAATAGGGCATTTTTTTAGGGCACAATATTGATCTGGGAATGGGGATAACGGTCAAATTGGATTAACTGCAGCAGGTTTCCTTCCCTCGAGGATACCCATATTGTGTTTTTATCATAGAGCAGCAGTTTTATGGACACTTTTACAGAAAACAGATTTTTTTTCAAAGCTTAATTCAACCTTAGTTTGGCATGGAAGGAATTGAGTTGTTGTTTTCTATTATTAGCCCATTAGTCTGGATTACTGACATTATCCTGTACAATGTAGCCTTTTGAAGAAAGATAATCAAGTAGAATTATAAAATGATAGATGATTGAGATTGATGTTGATGATCTACAGACACCATAACTGAGGACATATTTGCTGGCACCATGCATAAAAGATTCAACAAAGTGGGTCATATGCAGAACTGTACCTTTGTTTTAATGTTTTGATATCAGATAATTTCTTGTAACATCAGGCTGCTGAGTTGTCTTTGGCACGTTAAGCTTTAATAAATTATGGATTACCACGTAAGAAATGTTAAGATCATTCTCCATTTTTAATTTCGTACAAATTAAATAACCACGGATAATAGAATATCCCAATTTCTTTCTTGATGGGAGTATCTCCTTGTATCAATTGTAAAATTCTTTAGGTAATTAGCAGCAGATTGGTTCTGAGCAGTTAATTTTACTTATTTTTTAGCACCATTCATCTTGGATATGAAACACAGCCATTCCCACACCATCACCTACACAGATAGCGTTAGAATTGACTATGGCAGACTACACATGATAATTAAAACCATATATTTTGTGTACTTCAGAGTGATGACAAGACTGTAATGTAATCTGAGCGTTCAGATGTCATTTCTAAACACTTTAGCTTTCTTTTGGTTTATGATCTCATATGAGGCCCTCACTTGGCTTGTAATTGTGCCCTCTTCCCCAGATATCTATTTTAACTTTATTGCACATGAGTTACAAGTCATCCTTGGAAGCTTGGAATGAACTTGGCATTCTTTGTTGATATCAGTAGGCAGTCAGGGAAAATAATGATCTAACAGATGGTCCTTTCACATAAAGGAGAAAAGTAACTTGCATGCTGATTCTATTGGCAGTTATTAAAAGCAGATTAAACCAAGGCTTAGAATAACTAACCCCTTTCAAGACAATAGAAAAGTAAAACACTGCAGAAACTGGAAGCATGAGTTTTTTTAAAGTATAAAAAGCTTGGAAATTCGTGGGCTGTATAAAATGATAATCTTTTATTTATTATATGTTGTGAGCATGTTTTTTTAGAAAATAAGATAAATATCATTTTTTCTTTAATTGTGGCTGAAAATTTCCAATATTTTGTGTTTTATTTCGGATTTTCCATTTGTCCATTGTCATCTTTTGTACATGATTTCTGCGATCTGCTGTGTAATAGTAAGATTAAACGAGAACTTACCAGTTTGAAGTTTGATCTTTATTTTATGAGGAGTTACGATGAGGGATTACGTGAAGACCCCGCCAGCACGAATGCGCGACATTCTTCAAAGCAGTGGTGTGGAATCACAGAAATAGTAATTGAAATAAACATAGTAAAGATAAGAAGAACTAAGATACCAGTTGACCTAATTGAGGGCGGGAGCGGAGGGCACGTAATCCCTCATCGTAACTCCTCATAAAATAAAGATCAAACTTCAAACTGGTAAATTCTCATTTAATCCAACTATTTTACTTCGGAGTCACGCGAGTGATTACGTGAAGATTTTAAAGATCTGTGATTTCAAGCCGTGTAACAGTCCATGCTTCACTCACTGCCAAAGTCATCCAAGGGAGGAAGTATGTTATCATAATTAAACATGAATCCATTTTTTAAAAACAATAACAATATTTATTTTAAGCAAAGAAAATAACGCTCCCCCGGGCTTAAATTATATATTTGCAGAACTTTAAATTCTTTCTGCAAACAATGCAGGTTTGGCAATCAGCTTGTTATAAAATATTTGGAAAGTCCTTTCCGTAGACCATCCCACTGTTGCCGCCGATGTTGCTGCTGCCCTGGTGGAGTGAGATTTAAAAATGTCAGTATCCATCCCAGCAGCTCCCAATACCTGTCTGAGCCATCTTGAGATGGTTTGTACCGACACCCTTTTTGAAGCTGACCCACAGTGCCATTTCGCTCACTCTTAATGCTTTAGTTGTGCTAAGGTATAGCAGTAAATGTGACATGACACATAAACGGGGGTCAGGTGGGTACGCCCGGAATTCCATCGTCAGTCCCGAAGTTCCCGGTCTGCTCTGCTTGACCAGCTCCAAAATTTTGAATGTAATCTGGTCAGCTGATGTGACCATATTGTCCAGTCTTAAATAATGTAGGGACTGGGCCCTTTGGGCTGAGACCAAAGCCATCAGCATTACAGTTTTCAGAGTGAGCTGTTCCAGAGACAGGCATCTGGCTGGTGACCAACCCCTTGGTAATGAGAGGACGACACTGACGTCCCAGATCTGGGTGTACCTTGGTCTAGGGGGATTGGTATTAAAAATACCTTTCATTAGTTTGGCCACCAGTGGATGTGATCCTATGGACTGCTGTCCTGGTGCCTGCCATAGATAGGCTGGCAGAGCACTCCTAGCACTGTTGATTGTGCTGTAACTCAGCCCTTCATCGAAGTGAAGGCTGGATAGGAACTCCAGGACGTTCGTTATTGTAGCTGTTCTATATGCTACCCCAGTCCTCGAGCAGTACGCTTCCCACTTCTGGATGCTGGAGAGGTACTGCTTCTTGGTCGATTTCCGGTAGGTTGCCGTAATCATGTCCATGGTCCTGTTCGATAGTCCCAGATCCAAGAGTGGTCTTTTTAAATTCTGCAACCCAACAGATTTATCCTGTCATGGCACGGATGACTTTCCCCGTAACAGGGTGGACCAACATATCTGGTCTTTTGGGAATGGTCATGAGTGGTTCAGTGACCATATCGAGGACCACAGGGAACCATGGCTGTGTAGACCAGTCGGGTACTACCAAAATACCTGAAGCAGAGTCCATTTGTATTTTGCGTAGGACCCGACTGATGAGGCAGAAGGGGGGAAAGGCATAGAAAAACAAATTTCCCCCATTCAGCGAAAATGCGTCCATCGCTGCTGCCTCAGGGTCTGGTTCCCAAGCGACATATGTTGATAACTGGTGATTCAGTCGGGATGCAAAGAGATCACTATCAGGTGTTCCATATCGCTTTGTAATTTCAGCAAATACTTTGGGGTTCAACATCCATTCGGTGTTGTCATTGAATTTTCGTGACCTGGTGTCTGCCACTGTATTGAGCTTACCTGGCAGGTAAGTTGCTGATAGCCAAATATGTCTGTCGACATACCATTGCCAGGTGTGTTGACCAGATTGTCACACGATATCGATTTTATTCCGCCCATATGGTTAATATAAGCCACCACTGTGGTATTGTCAATTTGTAGGCGGACATGAAAATGCTGCATAGCTGAACAGTAAGCTTTTAGCCCATAAAACGCACCCAACATTTCTAAATAATTTATACCCAGTGTTAGTAGTAGTGATGATTCTTGTATATTCCATCTACCACCAGTACTAGATATAGTGTTAGTTGCTCCCCAGCCTTGAGCACTGGCATCCGTTTGTATCGTGATTGCTGGGTTACTGATAATGATGGGGCTGGAACTATGCCAAATGTTTACTTTCCACCATTGTAACTCTGAAATTGCTTTAGCTGGTAATTTCATGGGTCGATCAAAATGACCTGCATGTTGTTTTAGCGCTTGCACCTTTGCTCTTTGTAAGCTTTGGTAATGCAAAGGTCCAAGCTGAGTAGCTGGAAATGCTGCTACTAATTTCCGAATTACTCTTGCCACCTGTCGAATAGTTGGTTGATTGGTAACCAACAATTTGTTGCAGGCTTGCACCAATTCAGCTGCTTTTTCTTTTGGCAACGTTACAAACATCTGGACTGAGTTAATTGTGAATCCCAGATAGTCCATAGTTGTGGATGGTGTCAACTTAGATTTATCTGGATGTATAACAAACCCCAGAGTTTCAAACAAATGTTTGGTAGCTAATACCGCTGATTTAGCTAATTCCAGGGTTTTGCCCACTATCAAAATATCATCAAGATATGCCATGACAATATGTTTTTGTTTTCTTAGTATTGCCAAAGCCGGTTTTAATATCTTGGTAAATAGTCTTGGGGCTGATGTTAGACCATAAGGCAACACTTTATACTGCTATAGTTGCCCCATCCAGTTAAATTTTAGGTATCTACGATGATCCTTATGAATGGGTACTGAATAGTATGCATCTTTTAAATCGATGCATGCCATGAAGTGTCATCTGGAAATCAATTGTTTGGCAGTAACAAATGTTTCCATTTTGAAATGTATATACCTGACAAAAGTATTCAGTGTCATTAAGTCAATGATGATGCGACACCCACCATCTTTCTTGGTTTTTGTAAAGATATTTGATACAAATTCCAAAGAGTCATGTTCCATTTTTTCTATGACTCCTTTTGTATGTAATCTCACCAGTTCTGCCTGTCCCTCGTATTTTTCTTTTTGTGAGTGTAAACTCCCTGTGGGGTACATGTTGAACTAGTGGCATACTTTTTTTGATGAATTCAATTTTGTATCCCTGAATACTTTGTAGTATATAATTATCAAGAGTGATAGTCCTCCATGCTTCCAAAACCAGGTGTAACCTTCCCCCTGTTAGTACAGGCCCTGCACCTTTTATGTTCTGGAAGGAACCAGACCCACCTACCTCCATGGTTACCGGTAGAGTGTTCATTTCCTGGGTTTCTGTTTCTTCATCGGTGGAGGTGTTGCTGTGTGGGGTTGGCGCATCTTCCAAGGGGTCCGCTCTGGGCCCTGGCCTAAAAAAGACCTCCGGGGATGATATGTGGGCCCCATGCTTTCACCAGCACCCTGATGTTGACGCCTGCTGGTGCATGCATAGGGGTTGTGTGGTTTTGCTCGTTCCTAGGTCTGCCCTCATGAGTCCAAGCGCTTTCGATTCCTCATCCAGATCTTTAACCTGTTTCGACAGGTCCTTTCCAAATAGCAAGATTTGCGGTTGTGAGGTCGCAGATTTGCACAACCCTGCAAATTTGGGATTGAGGGCAGGTCTGATGGCATCCTTCCGCAGGCTGTTAATCTCGTACTGTGTGTTGCACAGTAGAGCCAGAGTGTCCTGCTGGTTGTCGGTCATTTCGACCCCATCCACCGAACGAGCATAAGACGTGATAGCTGACGTCAGGAGCTTCAGGATTTTCTGGAGCTTCACCCCCTGGGTTCTTATGCCCAACCCAATGTACCCCCAGATTTGGCTGTCAACGGCCAGTACATTGAGTGAGATGCAGTTCTCCGGAGGCGTGTATCTGTCCAACGCCTCATTTACTACCTGTTCTTGTAGTGGGTTGAAGGACAGGTAGTCAATACTGGCCGCCAATTTTGATTGCAACGGCTGTCACGCTCGTGGTGTTACCGCGTAGTGGTTGGCCACTCCCAGCAGCTCTAACCTGTTCCTGCACCCCCAGCACACTGCTGTTGTCTTCAGCCACGGACCCCTTTTCTTGACCAGCCCAGCCTGGCCGCCAATGCTCCCTTCTGTCGAGGGAGATGCGATGGACAGTGCCGGGTTTGCACTATTGTGGGTGTGTATGCACTCCCACGGCGGGCATGCCCCATCTCCCGGAGCAAGTCCCGCTGGAGCATCTGCTCCATCAACCGCTCCATGCGGGACAAACCATCACCTTTGCCGCTCTTGGGCAGCGTGTCTTCCTGACCTGACTCATCGGAGTCTACCGGCCGGACCGACTTCTGCTTTGCCTTGCCTCCAACCCGCTGCGGTGGTTCGAGCTGAGCAGCTTGCGGCGTTGGGCTTGGCTCAGCAGAAATTGTGTCGGTGACTGTGGACCGCAGCGAGTGCGGTCCAGGTGCCGCCTGTCGCCCCCCCACTGCTGGAACCCTCCTGGGCCATCACAGTCGGACGGGGTGCGACCTTCTTTGGTTTTCTCCCCTTGTCCATTTGTTCTCTATAACACAGAGCACAACAAGGGTTTTGATGATAAAGAACTCAGAATAAGTTTTACTTACCTGGAGGTCCCGTTTTAAACTCTATTGCGGGAGAGCTCGTTCCCCCGCTCGTCGCTATTGCACTGCGTGAGACGCTATGTCGCGCATGCGTGCTGACGGGGTCTTCACGTAGTCACTCACGTGACTCCGAAGTAAAATAAACTGCTTTCTGAGCTCTAGTTTTAATGCCATCTCCATTTGTTCATGGTTCCTTTTAACACATTCTCCTTATGTAATTTTTAAACAATTTTATTAGACCGCCTGTCATACTTCTTTCTGCAGATGAATACAAGACAAGTTTATGCAATCTGAATTCATAATTTAAGCCTTTAAACCCAGGACTTATTCTAATAATTCTGAACCACAGTTCCTTTACATCCATCTCCTCAAAGCTACAGTGTACTTCAGATAGGGTCTGTATAACTAACCATATAACCATATAACAATTACAGCATGGAAACAGGCCATCACGGCCCTACAAGTCCGTGCCGAACAACTTTTTCCCTTAGTCCCACCTGCCTGCACTCATACCATAACCCTCCATTCCCTTCTCATCCATATGCCTATCCAATTTATTTTTAAATGATACCAACGAACCTGCCGCTACCACTTCCACTGGAAGCTCATTCCACACCGCTACCACTAAACTGTTATCTAAATTCCATCCGTTGTATAAAAATTTACATTCCATTAGCCTTTATGTATCTGAAAACTGGCTGTAATTGAATTACATATTTGAGGACAGCAATTCAGTGCAAAGGTCAATTTTTATTTGATCTCACAAGCACAGTAATACAAATTGTTTTCCTTTAGATTAGTTGTTAAATCGAACATCTGGAAAATTATGGATTTTCTTGTTCTTTTGTGTAAAATGTAAGTGTGAATCTTAAATCTGGTATCACATCTTGTCAGTAAACACTGCAGCTTCTCAGACTGCATGTCCAAGTATCTTCGTGGTGCTAAAGCCTCATGTGTAGTTTGGATTACAAAAATTGGTAAGGAAAAATAGTTTTTAAATTGCATCTGTTGGATTATTTTCCTAAGTTCCCACGTTTACCTACAAAGTCAGCATTGCAGTCCACCTCCAAGTGTACCACGGATGATGATACGAGATACCTCAGGATTAATCACTGTTTAACTTCTGATATTGAAACTCAACTTGTTAGTTGAAAAAACATTTCAAAACTTTAGTTCTACTAGTTTAATGTTTAGTGAAATTGATTGCCTAAAATTGTATTTTTCTGGTGTTTTATTTGTGCAATCTATAAATATGTTTTCATACCTCCTCTAATTCATTAAAATCCCGGAATATAAAACTTTAGTTAGTTCTGCTCTGCTCTTCCCTGCAATTAGCTTTGTTCTCAAGTTTGTTTACTGCCTAGCATCTATCATATGCTCCATATCCTTCTCTGTCCTCTTTTATATAGGTTATTTGGGAGCTCCAGCTTTAATTTTCGTACCCTTATTCCTCATGGGAAAATATCAAAATTGTTGATGAAATACCATCATCATTTACAATAGACAATAGGTGTACGAGTAGGCCATTCGGCCCTTCGAGCCAGCACCATCATTCCTTGTCATCATGGCTGACCCCGTTCCTGCCTCCTTCCCATATCCCTTGATTCCGCTATCTTTAAGACCTCTATCTAACTCTCTCTTGAAAGCATCCAGAGGGCTACAGACAGCTACTTGTATAGGAAAGGTGTATAGAGATAAGGGCCTAATACGGGCAAATGGGATTAGCATAGATAGTCTTCACTGTCAGCATGGATGAGATGGGCTAAAAGAATCTGTTTCAATGCTGTTTGTCACTACGCTTCTATTATATAAATCCCTTCCATTCTTCAATTACAGATTTGTTGACCCGCTTCAATTCCAATCTACCCACACCATATCTGTCCTCATACCAGTAATGTTGGCCCTTCACCAAACTACAAATGTTTACTCAGTACCACCGTACCCTTTCAGAGCAAGGAGTGACGTGCAATATAGTAAATGAAAACCATGTCAACAATATTGATAAACTGAGGGTGAATAGAAAAAAGAATAATATATTTCCATTTCATGTTGTAATTGTCATTTGCTTGTAAGACAATTGTTCAGCAATTTTGCTCTTTCTGTCTTTTCTAAAAAATGTTCATCTGGTATTAGAACGTTGAACATAAAATAGTACCGCACAGGAACAAACCCTTCGGCCCACATTGTCCAAGCCAAACATTATACCAAGCTATTCTCCTCTGCCTGCATGTGATCTATAATCCGCCATTCCCTACATATCCATGTACCTATCTAAAAGGCTTTTATACGCTGCCATCTCTAGCAGTGCTTTCCAGGCACCTATCATTCTCTGTGTAAAACAAACTTGCCCTACACATCTCCTTTAAACTTTGCTCCTCTCATCTTAAAGCTATGCCCTCTAGTCTGACATTTTCATCCCGTGAAACAGGTTCTGTCTGTCTACCCTATCTATGCCTCTCATAATTTTATATTATTTTATCAACCTCCAACGCTCTAGAGTAAACAAGTTTGTCCAACATCTCCTTAAAGTTATAATGCTGTAATCCAGGCAGCACTCTTCTGAACTCTCTCCAATGCCCTGACCAATGAAATCATTTAGTTCTGAATCCTGCCCCATTTGAAGCATTAAAGTCTGTCAAAACTGTGTCATCACACCACCATAAAATGGGACAGAAATTAGAGTGAAAATTGAGCTAGGCAAGTTGATTGACAAAGCCATATGCCATTCCTTACTTACCTATTGCACCCCTAATCAGCTGATACAATCTTCAGTCAGAATAGTTCAAATATTCTTGCACTCAGGAGAAGTTTGTTTATCAGACGTTTTATCTCAATCTGTATTTCAACTAATGGACAACATCATAGGAAATCCTTATATAAACATTCTCCACTGGTGATGCTCTTTTCTATAAGCAAAGTACTTCATCACATGGAAATTTGGGCCATGTATGTTTTAACAAGAGTATATACATTGAAGTTCTGGAGTCACTGGCAGTATATTTGGTATGGTAGAAAATAGGCCACTTGTCTTCAGGCCATATTGTGCACCTTCACTAACATAAATATGTCAGCGTAGATTATAAACATATTTCACAGTGGTGAATGAATCACAACCTGGCATGAATATGCAGCTTGTGCATTTCCAAGAACTGGTCAGACTTCATTTTCTTCTGAACTGTTAAATTACATGGAAATCTTACAGTGGTACAATGAAGTTAAAAGTGATTACAGTAACTAAAATTGTGAAAAACAATTTATTTTGTGCTATAAGGGGAATGTACCAATGATTTGCGGGGTTTGTCAAATAATGACAGATCAACACCAATGAATGAGAAGCATTAGCTTATTGAAAGGTATAGTCTCATTCAACTTTAGTTATGTTTTTCTTCTTAGGAATCCACAAAATTTAAATGCCACAGCTTTGTATCTTTCTTTACCAACCATTTCTGTATTTATTACCCCTTTTTGCTGTTTTTCACTTTAAAATTAAATGAATTTATTGATTAGTGTTAAAATGTTTATTGTCTTGAATTCTGTAATGCTTCTGTAACATGTGTGGGTGCTTTTTCCCCACCAATGTTGTGAATCGGAAAATAACTTACTTCAATTGTGGAGCAGGAGGATTGTGATCATTTTATCGTCAGCTCTCACCATTCTGGAATTTTGACAGACGACTTAAAGTGGCAAAATATATTTGCACTATGATGTACAGTTTAATCATCAGGCATGTAGGGGTGAATGCATTCCCTCACTCAGTAAACCATTGTTGGAGAAATTAAGTCATGTTCTGTAGATCAATGTCACTCATGTTATGAGTCATACTTTGTAGCTACGCCCACTTGTTTAACAGAAAGCTTCTCTTAATCTAGCTGGCACAGAAGCTGCCCGAATTGCCAGAAGATTTCATTATGAACCGGTAAGGTTTGACCCGGCTGGTGTCCAGATCACTCCCGCTGAGTCTATCCGTGACCCTGATTGCCTACTATGCAAATTCCGACAGTTATGTGAGTTACGCACTAACTTGGTCATGAAGAGGCATTTGTTCTTTTCCCGAAGCCAGAGACAGGTGAACCTGTGGAGCTGTATGTCAGTGCCTTGAAGCATATTGCCAGTCGATGCGATTTCAGGGATATATGTGATAGCCTAGTCCGTGACCGTTTGGTCTATGGTGTCCGCAATGATAAATTACGCGCCGAGTTACTGCGGTATGCAGAGCTTATTCTAGAGACTGCTGAAAACCGCTGAAATGGCTGACGCTCATACAAAAGGTTTAGACTCTGCTGGTCGTGAAATTAATGTTGCTGCGATGTCTTATCAAATCTCTCGCCGTTCTCCTCAAGTCGGGCAGATGGGGCTTGTCCGCCTGGGAAGGCAGTCCATCTAGGAGAGGGAAAACTCTGATTTAAAACCTCCACTGCCTTGTGGCCATATCCAGTCATGGAAAAGGCTCCAGGAGTAAACCTCAAGAAAATCCAGAGTCGGAGCCCCTAAGGCAGTTTGTCGTTGTCCACAACCTCGCTCTGGCAGCTCCTGCGACGGCGCTGATGCCAAACTGTAATGGCCCTGCTGTTCCTTTGGATTGATCAGCGAAGTGGAGAGGGCGGACGTGCTGCATGGGTAACAGCCTGTCCTCCATATGACATCGCCCAGGCTTGCATCCGACTACACATCACCTGCAAACCTCCTCAAGTGCCCGACAGCTCTATCGTGAGACTGATAGGCAATTGTTTTAACTGTGGGAGTTCGCATGCTGCTGCTCGTGACCGTTGCCCTGCATATGGAATATTATGTCGATTTTGTAACAAAAGGAATAATTTCTTCAAATCCTGCCGCTCACGTAGCAACAGACTTCAAACAAGGCAATCTGTCAATTCACTTGGCCATGAGAACTTACTCTCGGAATGCTCTCAACCAGCTCCCACAGATTTGCAGGCTGCTAGCGAAGGTTTTGACTTGGATGTGCATTTCCTGTCTGACTCAATACACAAACAACTAGACCCCAAGTTCGCTTTGCTCGTTAATGGCCAGAACATTTATCTGAAAGTTGACACAGGGGCCAGATGTAATGTGATCTGTTTAGCTGTGTTGAAAAAGTTATGAAAAACAGAGACTGTCACTCCTACGGTTTCCTCCCTTCTCCTATTTGCAGGAGGTCCAGTGGACCCTATCGGTCAAGTCGAGTTACGCTGCTGTCTTAACTTACCTGTCCACATCCTGAGTTTCTATGTTGTTCGTGAGGATGTGCAGTCTATGCTGAGTGCCAACGCTTGTCACGACCTGGGACTTGTCTCTTTCAACCCTTCTGTTTGTCATCTGACTACAACCTGTGACTTTAGCCAACAAATCCTGACACAATACAAAACTTTGATGACAAGCTGGGCAAGCTGCCTGTTAAATACACAATTTCCA
This sequence comes from Amblyraja radiata, assembly GCF_010909765.2. Taxonomy (NCBI): domain Eukaryota; kingdom Metazoa; phylum Chordata; class Chondrichthyes; order Rajiformes; family Rajidae; genus Amblyraja; species Amblyraja radiata. The sequence continues at coordinate 52,884,520 of NC_045961.1, forward strand.
TTAACCCTGTGATAATCCCAGTTGTCCGTCCAGCACACAAGATTCCCCATGCTATGCGTGACTGTGTTTAAAGTGAATGCAACGGAATGGTGTCTCTAGGTGTGATTGCTCCCGTCGCTGACCCCTCGGATTTGGGTCTGCACCATGGTTGTGGCAACAAAGAATAATAATGACGAAATATGGATTTGTATCAACCCTAAGGACTTAAACACAGCCATTAAACGACCTCACTATCCCTTGCGCACTGTGGACGAGATTGCAGCGCAGATGGCTGAGGCAAATGTATTCACTGTTCTAGATGCCAAGAATTCATTCAGGCCCATTTCGCTGGAACACAACTCGTGCAAGTTAATCACCTTCAGTACACCGTTCGGGCGATACTGATTTCTTTGCATGCCTTTTGGCATAAGCTATGCCAGTGAAGTATTTCAACAAGCTATGGAGCAGTTGTTTGCGGGTTACCCATGCTCCATTGTAGGGGTGACATCTTTGTTGCTGGACGAACTATCGAAGAACACGGTGCTAATCTAACAAAGGTAGTTTTGAAGCTTGCTCGCCATTTTGCAATCCACGGAGCTCCGTGCATACTGTTATCTGATAACCACAGTCAATTTACCAGCCAACACTTCAAGGAGTTTGCTGCACGCTGGGATTTTCGCCACATCACCAGCAGCCCTGAATATCCACAGTCGAATGGACTAGCTGTGCGGGCTGTCAAGAGTGTCAAACAGCTCATGGAACGATCGTACAGAGCTAATTCCAATGTGTTCCTGGATCTACTCAACTTACGCAACATCTCCCGCGACCCCATTTTGGGTTCACTCGCTCAACATTTATTGTCAAGGCAGACCCGAGCCACGGTGCCTGTGGCAGATCAGGCATTGATCCCACAGGTGGTTCCATCATCGGAAGTCCAGTCCAGGTTACAACAAAAGCGTGACATTCAAAACAGTGGTATGACAAGACAAGTAGGCCGCTCCCACCATTAACCAAGGGGCAGGTATTTTGTTTGCAAACTGACAAAGGCCATGACCGTATCGGTGTAATTTCTGGAATTGCTTCCGAGTCATGCTCATATCTGGTCAGTGTCGATGGTGGCACCTACAGGCGTAACAGACAACATATCCTGCCTGTGAATGAGCCGACTCCACCTTCGTATTATCCAGACCGTACAAGTGTACTTCCCAGTGGCATTGATCGGCCCACACCAGCACAACAACACACTTCGGGAGCGGCTGCTTTGCCAGTGGCGACGCCCCCTCCGCCTGCGCTGCTGTCCCTGTTTCATTACCGGAAATGCTGGTTCAATCTCCGTCACCCGTGAAGCCACCGGCTCTGTCCCCGGTGGGGAAAAACGGAGATTGTTTTATCGCACATGTGCTGGTCGTGTTTGCAAGCCCACCGTGAATTACCCGGGCTATGTTTGACTTTCCTCCAGCTTATTATCAATTTCTATGCATGACTTATTTAGTCAATGGTTTTGTACTGACATTTAATTCTTTAAGAGGGAGGATGTTGATTATTGACTTCAGGAGGTCCCATTCTGGAGAATACGCCCCAATCTCCATTTATGGGGAAAGTGTGGAGAGAGTGTCCAGCTTTAAGTTTCTGGGCACTCACATTTCAGAAGACCTCACATGGTCCACAAACACCGCCGCGCTGGTCAAGAAGGCACAGCAACGACTGTTCTTCCTGAGGACATTAAAAAAGACTGGTCTGCCCCAACAGCTGCTGACAACGTTCTACCGCTGCACCACAGAGAGCATACTAACGTATGGCATCTCTGTGTGGTATCTCAGCTGCACGGAGGCGGAGAGGAGAGCTCTTCAGCGCGTCATCAACAGAGCGCAGAGGATCATCGGGACAGAGCTACCAGCCTTGGAGGGCATCTACCACACGCGGTGCCTCAGGAAGGCCCTCAGCATCCATAAGGACTCATCACACCCCTGCCACGGTCTGTTTCAACTACTTCCCTCCGGCAGACGTTACAAGGCCTTTTACGCCCGAACCTCCAGACTCAGGAACAGTTTCATCCCAAGAACTATAGCGGGTCTGAACCGGCCCTAATGAGTGCCCCCCCACCCACCCCCTTTGGACAGTCTCCCTCAGATAGTCACGTCAATCATTTCAGCTTGTTTATTTATGTATTGTATTTATTTACCTTTCTTGTACATCAGTGGAGCTGCACACTAAATCTCGTTGCACTGACGTGCAATGACAATAAAAGATATATTATTATTATATTATGTAGATCAGTGTCACTCATGTTATGAGTCATGCTTTGTAGCTATGCCCACTCGTTTAACAGAAAGTTTCCCAGCCCTTTCTCCCTCAGTCTTGAGTTACGTATTAATATGAAGTTACCTATGCTGTAACTCTAATAAAGTCTTTGGATCTTAATCACTGTGTGTGACCTAAGTTATTCCAACAGCAGAAGCTCGACATGTTCTAAGGAGTGAATATTGTTAGTTAGTCCCAAAGGAACCAAATGACAAACTCAATTTAGCTGGCTTAATGGTACCCAGATAATGTAAAAAAATGTGTTTACACTATTTACGGCCTTCCTCTTTCTTGCCATCTCCCCAAATACTTTAAAACAACTCTAATTAGAGTCATACAGCACGGAAACAGGGCCTTCGTCCCAGCTTACCCATACCAACCAACGTTCCCCATCTACACCGGTCCCACCTCCCCGCATTTGGCCCATATCCCTCTAAATCATTCCTATCCATGTACCTGTCCAAACACCTTTTAAATATTGTTATCGTTTCTGCCTCCTCCTGCAACTCATTTCATATACCCACCACACTCTGTGAAAAACTTGCCCCTCAGATTCCTATTAAATCTTTGCCCTCTTACTTTAACACTATGTCCTCTGGTTCTTGATTCGATTACTTTGGGTAAATGAATCTGTGCATTTACCTAATCTATTCCTCTTGTGATCTTTTACATCTCTATAAGATTACTTCTCATCCTCCTAGCCTGCCCAACTTCTCCCTATAGCTCAGGCCCTCTCAAATCTCTGACTCTAGATCTTCCGATTACAAGCCCCAGACATTGGGCCCTTCCCTTTCACCCTTTCCAACAAGTCTCTCATTGGTCACCCTTTTTCTCGGGACCAGTCCACGGACTTGCCATATTCTCCTTCACATACTATGAAGAGTGCATAGTATTCTATACCATTCTATACCACAATATATAGGCTGTGGGCCGAGGAGCTTTATTCTGCAGTTTCGTGACCCAAGTCGCCAAACTACATGAAATTTTCACATATTGTGTAAAGAAATTTATATAAATCACCCCTGAAACTCAATATGAAGAAGATTTGCACATTTTTATTAAATTAGAGAAAAACCGGAAAAATTTTGGGAATTTTTAAATAATAATAATAATGGATGGGATTTATATAGCGCCTTTCTAATACTCAAGGCGCTTTACATTGCATTATTCATTCACTCCTCAGTCACACTCGGTGGTGGTAGGCTACTTCTGTAGCCACAGCTGCCCTGGGGCAGACTGACGGAAGCGTGGCTGCCAATCTGCGCCTACGGCCCCTCCGACCACCACCAATCACTCACACACATTCACACACATTCACACACAGGCAAAGGTGGGTGAAGTGTCTTGCCCAAGGACACAACGACAGTATGCACTCCAAGCGGGATTCGAACCGGCTACCTTCCGGTTGCCAGCCGAACACTTAGCCCATTGTGCCATCTGTCGTCCCAATCAAAACACATTTAACATTGAGTTGTCTGCCAGTTGGCCAATCACGAGCTTTGTTTCAGGCTAGCACACAAAATGGCTAAGGGGGCTTCACAGATGCCTGTTTTACTGGAGATTCCGATGTGTTGTTCTGTGGAATAAATGTCGTGGAAACTTGCAGCAGGTAATTGTATTTAGTGGGAAAAGCATTAAAAAGGCTGAAGAAAGTGCTGCGAAGTGGATTAAAGTGCAAGAAAGCCTTCAAAGTCCCTGCTCATGTGCTGGAACACAAAGAAGGCCCCCATGAACCAATAACTGAAAGGTAAGATTAAAGTCTGAATTTATGAAAATCTATCTGTATAAAGTTTAATTAATTTAATATAATGTGAATAAATTAATTCATTCATTCCTTATTCATTCATTCACTCACTCACTTACTCATTCATTCATTCATTCATTCATTCATGAAATTGAGGGCCTAAACTATAACACAGTCAATTAAACATTGTCACTAATGCCAGCCTGTTGTAGAGTAATAAGTCTTTAACAGCTTATCTCGGAGCTGCCTGCGAAAACTTACCGGGAAAAAGTGCTCCGACCGCGGGGCCTAGGTACTCGCGGTAAATAGCGATCCATATCCCTCCGTTTTTCTCCCGTTATCGGGGTCTGAAAACGGCCACTATAGACGGCACTATGTACAGCCTCCCCCCCCCCGCCCACGGAGATGATCCGTGGCTCCGCGATCGCGAATCGGCTGCTTATTAATTGAGACCGCGGCTTCACTTTACCGCGAGTACCTAGGCTTATTCACCGTTCCTCTGTGCTGCGAGTGCACCAAGTTTCATTCCGATCGATGGTATATTGTAAAAGTTATAAAGGTTTAAAAATCGTTAAAAAAGTGCATGCGCAGACTGCTGTCGGTCGCTGCCAGGCAGATTGGTCTCCTCCACTGTCAGTTGGGAAGGGGCGTTGCCGCACTGATTGGCCGCATCCGCTGTCAATCGGCTGGAGGTCGCCATGGTGAAGGAGTGGCACCGCAGCCCGAGGAGCTGCAGACGTGCAGTACCTGGTGGGGAGGGTGGTGCCGTGGGCCGAGCCCGGGTACTGGGCCTGGGTTGGAACCAAGGACGAGCCTGCGGACTGGGCCTGGGCTGGAGCCGCGGGCTGAGCCTGGGGACTGGGCCTGGGCTGGAGCCAAGAACGAGCTCTGGGACTGGGCCTGGGCTGGAACCGAAGACGAGCCTGGGTCCGGGGCCAGGAACGAGCCCGGATATGAAGGCGGCAGCCGAGCTGAGGCCTGGAGCCGTGCCCAAGCCCAGGGCCTGGGTCAAGGTGTGCCAGCGCCTCAGGGGCCTCCCGGCCATCCTGCAGAACAGCCTCCGCTTCCTGCTCTGCGGGCAACTTTGGCTCGGCGGCCCGCTCCCCTCACCCCGCCCCCGTACAACGAGCCTGGCTCCATTGAGGCCCAGGTCCACGAGTGCTTAGGCCGCCTACAGCCAGGGCCGGGCCGAGTACGATAACCAGGCCGAGTTCCAGGCCCTGGCCCTGCTCTACGACATGGGTAAGTGCTGGGGCAGGGAATGGTAGTGAGGGGAGGAGGATGAAGAAAATGGGGAGGAGATGGGATGGTAGAAGGAGATGGTGGGGGGGGGGGGGGGGCAGCGCCAAGCCCCGCTGTCTACACGCTGGTGAGGGACACCACGGGACGGGTGGCACTCCGGTGGCTCCTGCCCTTCGGCGCAAACACAGGGAGCGGCCCTAACACACCGCACTGTTACACGGAGAGAGGGAGCGCTGTAGTCCGGCCCACAGCATAGGGGGGAGGGAGAGAGGCATGATGGAGGGAGGGGGGGGAGAGAGGGGTGAGGGAGGAAGGGGGAGAGAGGGATGAGGGAGGGAGGGGGGTGAGAGGGATGAGGGAAGGAGGGGGGTGAGAGGGATGAGGGAGGGAGAGGGGAGAGAGAGGTGAAGGTGGAGAGAGGGATGAGGGAGGGACAGTGGATTGAGGGACAGTGGATTGAGGGAGGGAGGGGAGAGGGAGGGGGTGAGAAAGAGGGAGGGAGGGGGGAAGTGAGGGATGGAGTGGGATAGTGGTGGCGTGCAGGGGGGTAGAAGGGGTCCGGGATGATGGGCAAGGAGGGGGGGGAGAGTAGAGGGAAAGGGAGGGGTGGATTTGATGGGAGGGGGACAGGTGTGAGTGGTGAAATATAGCGTTGGGGAACGGATTGCGTTGGGGGAACGGGTGAGTGGTGACATATTGCGTAGGGAAACTGTTGCGTTGGGGTCTGTAACTAAATAGCGACCCCACTCCACTGCACAACGAGTGAAAAAGACCCATGCCGACCAAATTTTACTCACAGAAAATGTTTCAATATCCTGAAAAAGAGTAGGCGGGAACTTCCCTCGAGCATGCAGGAGTGTTCCAGCCACCTCATAATACCTACTAGGACCTCGTGTCGACCATGCTGCGAGTTTGAGTCCAGGGCAAACTCGTCTAAACTCGGTCCGCATTAACCAACCTGATCTCCCTGTGGCTCAGCACTTCAACTCCCCTTCCCATTCGAATCCGACCTTTCTGTCCTGGGCCTCCTCCATTGCCAGAGTGAGCACTACCGGAAACTTGAGGAGCAGCACCTCATATTCTGCTTGGGCAGTCTGCACCCCAGTGACCTGAACATTGACCTCCAATTTCCGGTAGCCCTTGCTGTCTCCTCCCCTTCTCAGCACTCCGCCAGCCCTCTGGCTCCTCCTCTTCCTTTCTTCTTCCCGCACCCCCACCCTGCATCAGTCTGAAGAAGGGTTTCGGCCCGAAACGTTGCCTATTTTCTATTGCCTGTTGCCCAACTTGCTGCCAATCTACTTCAAACTCTGTTACCCCTTTCATTTCTTTATTGATTTACCTGAGTGATACGGGTCTTAAGCGTATTTAGGGCACGAAAGGTCAATGTTCATGCTGTTCTGTGGTCTTAGACACCATACAGTAATTAATTCATGGCTGGAATAGGTGCAGTCATACATACTGCTGTCCCTCTGTGGGGAATATCATAGCCTTAAATTGACCCTCAACCCAGAGTGATACTTGAGGCATGGAAGTGCAAGTGTCTATTTCAGAACTGTCTGATTACCAAGCATGAGAAAGTCTAGAAGGGTATTAGAATTCCTTTCATCTTCTCTGTCACTCACCAACTAATTCAAAAGAAGCATTTATATGAACAATGAGTTTACTTTTGATAATCAATCAGAACATGCACGGTGGCCATTTCAAGGCTTTAGATGTTTCAGAATAAGCATTAGGCATATAATCATTGTTTGGACATCAAGCCCGGTTGTATTTTGTCTCAAATATGTGATCAGTTTTCTTGCAATGAATAAAGTAAGGTAATGTCAATCTAAAAGGATAGAATGACCTTCTGTGGCTCATAAAGACTGTTTCTTGCCTAGGTGGGTACAGCTATGATGCTTGGAAATATTGATGTTTTATTTCCCTGAAGCAAAGAATGAACATAGTTGTTTCAGTGAAATTTAGGCACACCTGCTTGATGAATCTATAATCTGAAGATCATTCTTTTGAGTGTCCTAGAGACATAGTCACACAGCACTGTGGTAGCTTGGTATGGCACATGTATGTAGAAGTTGTAGGTTGTAATAACACGAACAACACTAATGGTTGTCATTCATTTCTATTTGATTGGACACAGTCCTACACCTGCAAAAATCCATTTCCCATCCTGTTCTGCTGACAGAAAAGCTGTGTTTGCTTCATTGTCACTGGGAGTATTTCTCTCCATCATTATCCAGAGGAGGTTGCAATTTCAGAAACAGGACAGTGGCACAGTAATGGCACGAATAACTGTTGAAATTAGATTGCGATTTATTAAAGGGTACAAAGATTGTGGCGAGAAGGGGATTGGACTTGGTGGGACATTGAAACATATAGAAATCTATGGGAGACTGAAATAGACCGGATGGGATATTGTTTTAAGGGAACAGGTTCAAGGATCTGACTGGTTGAACAGAAAAAGGCTCACTCGTCTGTTTAGTTGCACTAAAATAATGCTTGTCTCGATAGACACTGGGTCTAGTTTTACAGCAGCACACCTCTCTCTCTCTCTCTGCCTCCATCCGTGGCGCTGACCGCGACTCAGCCCTTCGGTGAAACTCTCTCGTACATGTTTAAGAAAGAACTGCAGATGCTGGAAAAATCTGTCTGAATGGGTCTGAAGAAGGGTCTCGACCCAAAACGTCACCTATTCCTTCGCTCCATAGGTGCTGCCTCACCCGCTGAGATTCTCCAGCATTTTTGTCTACCCTCTCGTACATGAACACATCAGATTTATTGGCAAGAGAGAGAACAAAAAGAATACTTGTCTTGGTATGCGTGGGGTCCGTTTTACAGCAGCACACGCCTCTCTCTCTCGCTCTCTCTCTCTCTCTCTCTCTGCCTCCATCCGTGGCGCTGATCGCGACTCCATGCATCAGTGATCCCCTCTCGTACGTGAACTTGAACTAACTTCTGGCTTACTGGCGCCTGCCTTTATACAGGTAAGAAAATCAGCTGTTGAACAACCGCCAGTAAGTCCTAGCCAAACTGCAACTAATGGCAGGGGACTGCATCCCAGCAAGCCCCCACCCCACCCTTTGGGAACAAAGCGCTATCAGCCGCAGTCTGGTGCATAAAGCAGTACACAGCGCTACAAACTTGGCGCGCAAATCAATACACAGCGCTGTCGGCTTAGCTCCTGGGGATTTAAACAAAGAGCTGCCAGCTGCAGCACTATGGGTTCTAAATACAGCGCTACAGGCCACAGCGCAATTGACTTTAAACAGCGCTATGGCCGCAGCGCTATGGGACACAGATTGTTTGGGCAAAATTTTCGTATAATATTCCACCCCTCGAGCAGTCTGGTTACCGTCACATCCAACCTGCAGGCGTTACCTCGTTACATCCGGCCCGCAGGCCGGATGTAACGTCCACGCGGTCTTGATGCCAATCTGCACATACAAAGTCGTAATATTATGGCCAACAAGATGTCACAATTGTCAGCGAGGTTGGTGATGTTCTCTTTTACCCCACTCAGGATCAAACCAGTCACCGAGTCTGTATGACCACGCATGGTAGAAACCAACTTGTTTTTTTGGAGGTTCCAAACCTTAATGCCGTCATCAATACCACTAGAGATAATCTGAACGCTTGTGTCATTAAAGGTTGCTGCCAGTACTTGATACGTGTTTTGAAATGTATGGATTTGCAGCCTTCTTCCAAATGTCCCATAGCTTCACTGTTTCATCGTTGCTTCCTGTACAGACCAACTGTGGTCCCCGTCGGGCTTGATGCCTGAATTCACAAAGGATGTGTGACCTTTAAGTCTCTTGATTCTTTCACCAGTTTCACTGTCCCACACTGCTAAAGTTTTGTCTGGTGATGCTATAAAAAGCATGCTGCCATCTGTGTTATAATGCAATTCCATCACTGCTCCACTCTGACCTTTCAATGTAGCATTATTATCACAGTCGCCATAAACATTCCAAAACAATACGAGTCGATCAAATCTTGCAGATGTCAGTGTTGATCCATTCAGGTGAAATTTGCAATAATAAACTTCTCCCTTGTGACCCATTAAAAGCATTAAAGGAACTTGAAGACTCAAGGTTCTTGGTCCCACCTGCAAAACGGCCTGCTGCAGGCTCCCCTGCACCGCGGGCAGCGGCTTGTTGCGGGGGTGCTTGGCCTGCACCAGCTCTTGCTTTTTCTTTTTACCAAACATTTTCTATTCTATTCGTCAGATCCTGCCGACTACGCCAATTTTTTCAAGGGAACAGGTTCAAGGATCTGTCTAGTAGAACAGAAAAAGGCTCAAGGGCCTGTCCCACTTAGGCGACTTTTTAGGTGAGTGCAGGAGAATTTGCGCTCGCCTCATGATTGCCACATGGTCGACACATGTTTGTTGGTGGTCTCTGGTGAGTCTCCTTCATGGTCTCGAGGAGTTCCCTGGAGTATTGCGTACAACCTGGAGTATTGCGTACAGTTTTGGTCTCCAAATCTGAGGATGGACATTATTGCCATAGAGGGAGTGCAGAGAAGGTTCACCAGACTGATTCCTGGGATGTCAGGATTGTCTTATGAAGAAAGACTGGATAGACTTGGTTTATACTCTCTCGAATTTAGGAGATTGAGAGGGGATCTTATAGAAACTTATAAAATTCTTAAGGGGTTGGACAGGCTAGATGCAGGAAGATTGCTCCCGATGTTGGGGAAGTCCAGGACAAGGGGTCACAGCTTAAGGATAAGGGGGAAATCCTTTAAAACCGAGATGAGAAGAACTTTTTTCACACAGAGAGTGGTGAATCTCTGGAACTCTCTGCCACAGAGGGTAGTCGAGGCCAGTTCATTGGCTATATTTAAGAGGGAGTTAGATGTGGCCCTTGTGGCTAAGGGGATCAGAGGGTATGGAGAGAAGGCAGGTACGAGATACTGAGTTGGATGATCAGCCATGATCATATTGAATGGCGGTGCAGGCTCGAAGGGCCGAATGGCCTACTCCTGCACCTAATTTCTATGTTTCCCGCATACTGGGAACTGGTCGCGGCCTCAGTATGGTCGCCCCAAATTTTTCAACATGTTGAAACATTTTCTGCAACCAAAAATTGGTCGCCATGGAGAAAATCGATAATCCTGTAGTTGTAAGTGCAGTTGTAGTAGGGTCGCCATGTAGTTATGGGTAGTCGAGGTAGTCGTAGGTAGTTAATTGCCTTTACTGACCGGGCATTTACATTGGCTCATTGGGGGAAAAAAGCATAAGCACGAGTTTTCAGGATAACAAACCGATAATGTTTTTTCCGGACATCCGGTGGCGCTGTTACTGGCTGCCTCCGCCCACGGTCTGGTTGTCTTTTTTTTTTTTTTTGTTATGTTTAGAGTGTGTTTTTTGTTTTTTTCAGTATTTTATGTGGGGGGAAGTGGGTAGGGTAAGGGGGAAACCGTCCTTCAGTCGCTTCCTGGCGAGGATGCGGCTATTATCAGAGTCGCGAACTCGCCCCACCCCCCCTCTCGCGGCCTACCAACTGGATTGGCATGGCCTTTCCTATCGGGACCAGACCAGAGCTTCAGCAGCTGCGGCGCTGCGCTCGATACATCGCGAAGCGGGCGAGGCCGTACCTGGGATCGCCGCTTGGAGCTCCGGAGTGTTGGGCCGCTGCTCCAACATCGCGGAGCTGTGGGTGCAGAGCTCACAACACGGGCAGCGCTGACTTTACCATCGCGGATTCCTGGGACCCTCTGCCGGGGGTCGCCAGTGCGAATTTCCGCCCAGTGCGGCCTGCGGACATCAGGAGCCGCGGACTCCAGTGGAAGGTGGCCGATTCAGAGGTCCAGGCCGCTGAGGATGTTCTCCCATTCGACGTCGGGTTTCCATCGTTCCCGGCGAGAGGGCCTGAACATCGGGCCGCCCGTAGTGGCGACTACTGAGTGCTCGGGAGGCCCCGACCACGGGTGGACATTGGGGAACATCAGTGAGGAGGTTGACTGGGCTTTGGTTGCTTCCCTCACAGTGGGGAACTTTGGTGCCGCTGTGGGGATGTTTGTGTTGTGGACTACTGTGTTCTGTGTTTTTGTGGTTTTTTTAATTTTATTTTTTGTATGACTGTAAGGGAAAGAGAATTTCGTTGTCTCTTAATTGAAGACAATGACAAAAATTAAATCAAATCAAATCAAATCAAAATGCCCGCCACACTTCACAACTGTGTATCTTTTGTTTATTAAAAGTTGCCTGGCTTCTTAAAAGTGTCTCCACTCCTTCTCCCCCCCCCCTTCCCCCCCCTTTTCCCCCCTTCCCCCCCCCCCTTCTCCCCCCCACCTCCTTTCTCCCCTCCCCCCTCTTTTAAAGGACTTACCGTACACTGTGCTAGTCGTCTTAACCTTCCTGTTCATCGCGATGTGTGTCTGTATCACCTTGGCTTTGCACAGTGTGAATTCCCCGCTTTCCCTGCCCCCCGTCTTTGCGATGTATTTGTGTGTGTGTGTGTGTTCCACTCTGACAGTCACCATTTCAGTTCCCGGTTTTTCGGGCGAGTGCTGCGAACTTGAGTCGCCGGCAGTCCGCTGAAAAATTGGCTAAGTGGGACAGGTCCTTCATTCGTTTGTTTAGTTGCAAATCAGTTTTATTGGCAAGAGGGGCCAAAAGCAATACTTGATTCAGTATGCGCAGGGTCCAGTTTTACAGCAGCACACCTCTCTCTCTCTCACTGCCTCCGTCCGCGGCGTTTATCGTGACTCAGCCCATCGGTGAACCCCTCTAGTACATGAACACATCAATGGCCAATAGAGCTGCTCCCAAATTCAGACTATAACCAATGGCAGGGGACTGCATCCCAGCAAGCCCCCCCCCCCGGGAACAAAGCGCTATCAGCCGCAGACTGGTATGTAAAGCAATACACATTGCTACAGACTTGGCATGCAAATCAGTACACAGCGCTGCAGACTTGGTGCGTAAAGGTAATACACACAGCGCTGCCGGTTTGGTGCACAAAGGTTTAAACAGATCGCTGTTGGCTTAGCGCGTGGGGATTTAAACAAAGAGCTGCCGGCTGGAGCACTATAGGTTTTAAATATAGAGCTACCGGCTGCAGTGCTATGGGTCACAGACTGCTCAGGCAAAATTCTCATATAACAGATATTCTGAAGAAAAAGTGTGAGGGGAGAGTGCAATTAAATTGAACAATATTACAATTAGACAGGGGATACTGTTACTGAGATAAATTTAAAAAAAAACAATGCCTTATCGTAGAGAACATCATTGGAGGGCCCTCTGTTCTGCAACTGCTCTGAAACTTTAGTATGGGGTTTGTTGTTGAGGAAAGCAGTGAGGTGACCACCCATCTCTGTTTGTCAAGACAGTCCTATTCTACAAAGACTCAATTGTGATTCCATGGTGTTTGAGCACACAACAGTATTTCTGGGGAGACAACCAGCTAAGAGAACAGGCAAAATAATATCAGTAACAGATTGTTAATGTGCCAGGTTGGGTAAATAATGCTGTCTAGAACATTTATTTTGCAAAAATAAATAATAATCTAATTAAAGACACAAAGTGCTGGAGTAAAGGGGCTGTCCCACTTGGGCGACCTAATTGACGAGTTTAGAAGAGTTTAGGAGAGTTTGAAAAAATGTCATGTTGAAGACCTCCTTCGACTATGTAGAAGATCTCCTTCGACCTCCTTCGACTATGTTGAAGACTAGCTTCGACTAGCTACGACTAACATCGAGAAAATTGGACTCCGAATAGTGGAGAGTGAAGACGACCTCCTTCGATCTCCATCGACCTCCCTTCGACTATGATGAAGACTATCTACGACTATCTTCGACTACCTTCGACTACCCTTGATTACCTACGACTAGCATGCTGACCTACCACGACCTACTACGACTAAACCTACGAGTAAAAAAAGTATCGATTTTTTCCATGGCGACCTTTTTTTACTCGCGGGCATTTTTCAAAGTTGAAAAGTACGCCGCGACCTAGCTGAGGCCGCGAGTACACGGGGGACTACTCTCGAGCATGAAGGAAAGTTACAAAGATCTCCTACGACCTCGTGTCGACCATGTAGCAAGTATTAGTCGAGGGCAAACTCGCAAGAACTCGCGAATTAGGTCGCCCAAGTGGGACAGCCCCTTAACTCAGTGGGTCTCAACTTAGCAGTATCTCTGGAGTATTTGAATAGGTGACGTTTCAGGTTGGTTTCCATTTTCAGACTGCTATTAGTAAACAAATATCTGACATAGCAGGGTGGCACAGTGGCGCAGCTAGTAGAGCCTTTGAACACCAAATCCTGACCTTGGATCCTCTCCCTGTGGAAATTGTACATTCTCCCAGTGACTGCATGGGTTTCCCCGGGGGTAGATTAACCCTTATTATTCCATACCATTTATAATGCCACTATGTGTGCTGTCGTGGATCATTCACAAACATCGGGTATTCCAGTTTGCTCCCACATCCCAAAGATAAGTCCATTGTTGACTGTATGCACAACTCAGGCATGGGTTTAATGTAGGATTAGTGTGTGGGTGGTTGATGGTTGACGTGTTCCATGCTATATATCGCTACGGCTCTATAACTCCAGTTCTTACAGTCCTGTACCATAAGACTGCCACATGAGTGGGCTAAACCAAATCTCAGCTAAGCCAGGCTGTTCCCCACAAAACTAGTCAGACTTTTACCCTAATTTTTTATTTGATTCCTCCTTCATTTTGAAAAGATTATAGGTCAGTCTACAAGAGAGCACAACGTCTGCTTCCTTGTAAAATGTAGTCTGCAAAGGCAGCATTTCCTCCAGTATTCCAAGGACTGTTGATACAGCTTTAGTGGCAGAGGCTACAGCAATGCTTGCTTGCTGTGCTGGGAAGCAGTTTGGCACAGATTGCTGTTTACGTTGCTATGGTGACTTAGAACAGATCGCTGCAACTGGACTCGATCGCTACAACTAGTAGCAGACGTATTCGTCAACATGCCGACTCTCCTCAATGTTCTGAGGAAGTAGAAGCGTTGATGTTTTCTTTGTGATTGCATTGATGTGCAGGCCCCAGGACAGATCTTTAGGGATATGCACTGACTATTTAAACAGTCCATCCAGCTCATAACATTTGGGAATGCATTGTAAGAGTTGTGAGTTACCATAGTTTTTGAATTTTTTCTAGCAGCGTTATGCAAAAGACTGCTGAAAAGCAGGGCCGCCAACATTGGGTGAGAGTTGGGAGTGAGAAATTGCGAGAATCCAAGCCCGAGTGAGCGTAGCGACCGGGGGGTGTTGGGGGGGGGGGGGGAGGTTGTCCCCCCCTCCCATTGTTTGGGGGCTTTTGCATTTTTCAGCTTGAAATTGTGCAATATGGTGCATACTGTAGCGAGTCTTTTAACTTACACTTGAATGCAATATATATGCTTTAAATTGGATTAGCTATGAATAAGGTTAAACTAAATTGCATTCCTAATTACATTCCACAGTAGAGCCCAGGCTCTGATCAACATGTGCAGCACATGACTGATCTTAGTCTTCTTCTTATCGAGTCCACACACAAGATTAGAAGTTGTTCAGCCAGAGCTGAACACACTTCTCGGCATCTGCACAATGGTGTCTGTCTTGCGCTTCTTGTGCTTCTTGTGCGTGGTGGTGGAAAGATTGGTTGAAACAGGGCCGCGACGTGAACGCTCTTTCCTTGGCCCCACTGATCTTAGTATATTCATGTATGGAAATCAGATTATAATCAAACACGGCCCATGTTGACCAACCTGGGTCTCACTGCACACCGGGTACAACTCCTGACCCTGACTCCAGTTGCACACCTTCTCTCATTCCTGACCCTGAGTCCAGCCTTACACCTGCCCCCCCCCCCCCCCCCATTCTACCCTGATCATAGCTGCTTACCTGCCTAGGTTCCCAGTGCTGAACACTCCCCTGGTCCCAGCTTTGACTGCACACCTAGTACTATTCCAGACCTTGACTCGGGATGCACACTTGGCTTTGCTCCTAGCCCCTCTGCACTGACAATATATCTGGCCCTCACATAAAGCCCCATATCTGACCCCCTGGACTTAACCTATTACGTTCAAGTCCACAGGTGCTTATCTAATGCAGTAATCTTTTATGGGGCACTTCACAGACCAAATTATCTATAACAAAATTTGCTACATCCATTGGCTTCCTTGTTATCTAACATGCTAGTTACTTTGTCAAAGAAGTCATCAATTGGTGGAACACAATTTATCATCCATAAAATTATACTCACTCAGCTGTATAAGTATTCTGTTACCATTTCTTTCATTTTCCTAACAAACTGTCCTGAAGTCATTTTCATCCCCAATATTTTCAGCTGTCTTCCTCTCAGCTGGGACTTTTCCAAAATGCAAAGTCCAATGACTATATATTTAAGCAATATCATTCTATTAAATGCGATCTTGAGAGTACATAATATTTTCTGTGGTATTCATAACGCAACAATGATAAAAAGATCTTTGTTTTGATTGCACCTACCAACATGCATACATTATTATATTACAGTTAATATGTACCGAGGGCAAATTTTTGTTCCAATGCTCCCCCTTCCAAATTACTTTTACATTGAAGTGATTGAAATCCAAGTGAAGTTTAAATGGCATCATAAAAGTCAAACCTCCGGAATGGATGATATTCATCACGTGGTTGGTTGGGGGTCAGTATCAGTACAATTACTATATTAAACTTTGAATCTTCAGATGTCCTGGTTCAAGCTAAAACTAAAGCCAAATAATAATCTCCTCACAGATTCCCCTGCAAGTATCTCTGTCACTCCTTTAAAATATTCCCCTTCTTTGAACAAGCTCTTAAATATCACATCTGAATCGGTTTCCATCTGATTACAATCCTTGAGGATGTTCATCTATGTGTTCAATTAATAAACCAATGAGATTGGGGACATTTCTATTCAACCTGTCAAAGGAATTGAGGGGGGGGGGGGGGGAGAGTTTAGAAATAGTCAGTGAGGTAAACAAACATAATAGTTGAGTGGCAAATGACAATAGTGCTACATTCACAATATTTAACTGAAGGAAATAATGGGTTATCGGGGCTGTATGTTGTGACAGACAGCCTGACACCTTGCATGTTATTTTAATATTACACTTATCCCATCCCCCTGGATATTCCAGATTAATAAATTAAGGTTTTGTCAACTAATTACAAATCAGGCTAATTACAAATCAATAACATTAGCCAACTCCGAAACACGAAGCGCTGAGCATTGGGATCCAGACATCATGGACAACTGGCCTCAGTTCCCCACTCACATCTGGCAGTGTTCTCTGTCTGAACCAGGGGCCATGGAGCGTTTTTGAAAGCGGGGTGGCTGAGCCATCATTGATCACTGGCTTTGGGGGTACCCGGTGAGGGAGTGGAGCAACCAAGTGGAGAGAGGGTGTGGAAGTGGGGTGTCCCCCCTCCCAGGGTGGTGGGTGTATGGAACAAGCCACCAGAGGAGGTAGTTGAGGCAGGGACCATCCAAACATTAAAGAAACAGTTAGACTGATACATGGATAGGGCAGCTTTGGAGGTATGGACCAAAAGCAGGTAGCGTAGCTGGGACATGTTGGCGGGTGTAGGCAAGTTGCGTCAAAGGGCCTGTTTTCACATTGTATCACTCTATGACTGCATTATACCTCCACCATGCATGAATGCTTCAAAATCAAGTGATTGAGTTTTATTGCCATATACTCAAGCTTAGAAACATAGAAAATAGGTGCAGGAATAGGCCATTCGGCCCTTCAAGCCAGCACTGCCATTCAATATGATCATGTCTATTCATCTAAAATCAGTACCTCTTTCCTGCAGTTACAGTAAGTGAACATCTAGCAGGCAAGCAGGGTGCTTTCTCCAACCACTCCCATTTGAAGTCCACTATCTTCCACCGTTTCTACCCAGTGCTTGGTACTTACTTCCAGCAGCCACTGGTTGTCCTGCAGGATGCACCGAGCCGCAGACTGATCCATGCTGGTCACCTGGGCGAATTTGGCACAGAGACTCACACGGCAACGGCGCAATGCTTCGAACGCCTCCGACAGCCCCGGGACTCTTGCACTGAGGCTGCTCCATGGCCGGAGTTGCAGTGAGCAACTCGCCATCCCAGCAAACACTCACCAACCCCGCTCCCTGTCCGCACCTGTCCCCGCCGCTGCTTCTGCTTCCATCTCCCGTGGCCCATGCAGTTGATATTAGTTTTGAAATTTTCGTTGATCACAGAATTTCTCATGACAGAGCGTGCAAAATTTGTGATCAGCGTGAGAATTTGGCAAAATGCGTAATTCTCACGCTCAATGCGTGGGAGTTGGCAGCTCTGCCTCTAATCCCCCTTTCTCTCCCCCTCTCTCTCTCCTCTCTCTCTCCCCCTCTTTTTCTCTCCCCTCTCTCTCCCTCCCACCTCACTCTCCCCATCTCTCTCTCTCCCCTCTCTTCCTCTCCCCTCTTCCGCTCTCTCTCCTCTCCTCTCTCTCTCTCTCTCTCTCTCTCTCTCTCTCTCTCTCTCTCTCTCTCTCTCTCTCGCTCTCGCTCTCGCTCTCCTCTCCCCCCCTCTCTCTCACCTCTCTTCACCTCTCTCTCTCTCTCTCCCCCTCTCTCTCCCACCTATTTCTCCCCCTCTCCCTCTCGCTCTCTCTTCTTCCTCTCTCCCCTCACCTCACTCTCCCCCCTCTCTCTCGCCTCCTCACTTCCCCTAACACACACTCTCTCTCTCTCTCTCTCTCTCTCTCTCTCTCTCTCCCTCTCTCCCTCTCTCCCGCCCTCACTCCCTCCCTCCCTCTCTCCCCCACTCTCTCCCTCCCTCCCTCCCTCCCTCCCTCCCTCCCTCACTCCCTCCCTCCCTCCCTCCCTCTCTCTCTCCCACTGTACCTCTCTCCATCTCTGTCTTCCTTTCTCCATCTCTTTCTCCCTCTCTCCATCTCTCTCCCTCGCTCCCTCTCTCCCTCTCCCTCTCTCTCCTCCTCTCTCTCTCTCCTCCTCTCTCTCCCTCTCTCTCCTCCTCTCTCTCTCTCCTCCTCTCTCTCCCCTCTCTCTCTCTCCCTCTATCTCTCTCCCTCTATCTCCCTCTCTCCCTCTCTCTCTCTCTCTCTCTCTCCCTCTCTCTCCCCCTCTCCCTCTCTCCCTCTCTCTCCCTCTCTCTCTCCCTCTCTCTCCCTCCCTCCCCCCCTCCCTCCTCCCCTCCTCTCTCCTCTCCCCTCCCTCTCTCCTCCCTCTCTCTCTCTCTCTCTCCCCCTCTCTCGCCCCCTCCCCTCTCTCCTCCCCTCCGCTCCCTCTCTCCCTCTCCTCCCTCTCTCCTCCCTCTCTCCTCCCCTCCTCTCTCTCCCCTCTCTCTCCCCCTCCGCCTCTCTCTCTCCCCTCTCCCTCTCTCCTCTCCCTCTCTGCTCCCCCCCTCTCCTCGTCCCCCCTCTCTCCCTTCCTCTCCCTCTCTCCTTCCCCCCTCTCTCCTCCCTCCCTCTCCAACCGCCCCTCTCTCTCCCCTCTCTCTCTCTTCCTTTCTCCCCCTCTCTCTCCCCCTCTCACTCTCCCCCTCTCTCCGTTCCCTCCCTCCCACCCCTTCTCTCTTCACCCTCTCTCCCACCTCACTCTCCCCCTTTCCTCTCTCCCCTCTCCCTCCTCTCCCTCCCCAGTCTCTCCCCCTGTCTCACCCTCTATCTCTCTCTCTCTTTCCCCCTCCTTCTCTATCTCCCCCTCTCTCTCCCCCTCTCTTCTCTCTCTCCCCCTCTCTCTTTCCCCCTCCTTCTCTATCCCCCCCCTCTTTCGAATGGAACTGATTGTTCAAGTTCAAGTGAGTTTAGTGTCATGTGTCCCTGATAGGACAATGAAATTCTTGCTTTGCTTCAGCACACAGAACATAGTAGGCATTTGCTACAAAACAGATCAGTGTGTCCATATACCATAATATAAATATATACACACATGAGTAAATAAACTGATAACAGATAAAGTGCAAATAACAGATAATGGGTTCTTAATGATCAGAGTTTTGTCCGAGCCAGGTTTAATAGCCTGATGGCTGTGGGGAAGTAGCTATTCCTGAAACTGGTCGTTGCAGTCTTCAGGCTCCTGTACCTTCTACCTGAAGGTAGCAGGGAGATGAGTGTATGGCCAGGATGGTGTGGGTCTTTGATGATACTGCCAACCTTTTTGAGGCAGCGACTGCGATAAATCCCCTCGATGGAAGGAAGGTCAGAGCCGATGATGGACTGGGCAGTGTTTACTACTTTTTGTAGTCTTTTTCTCTCCGCTCAAGTTGCTGAACCAAGCCACGATGCAACCGGTCAGCATGCTCTCTACTGTGCACCTGTAGAAGTTAGAGAGAGTTCTCCTTGACAAACCGACTCTCCGTAATCTTCTCAGGAAGTAGAGGCGCTGATGTGCTTTCTTGATAATTGCACTAGTGTTCTCAGACCAGGAAAGATCTTCAGAGATGTGTACGCCCAGGAATTTGAAGCCCTTGACCCTTTCAACCAAGTTCATCCAAGGTTTCTGATTGGGAAATACTCGGAAGGTTTTTGTAGGGATGCAGTCCTCCACACATTTCTTTATGAAGTCTGTAACGACTGTGGAGTATTCGTTCAAGTCCGTTGCCGAGTCCTTGAACTCGGATTGCATTGCCAATATTAATGATTATGACTGATTAAAATGTTGTGAAGCTGTTATTAATCTCTTAACACCAGATAAATGCTGTCAAAAACATTGCCAATGTTTCTGATCAGCCCTTTCCTGTTTGCCGGTTAATTGAACCGGCGGGTTATGTTTAAAAAAAAAGGCATTATCCTTCTCATTATGTAACCTCAGTACCTTGTTTTAACTGCATGCCAAAGTGGAAGCACACTGATAAATTGATTTAAATCAAAGTATTGCCTAAATGAACTGGTATTTCACCATGAGAATCATAAATGCTCTCAGGCAGATTTCTGCTGGAAATCTTAAGCAGCAATGATGTAGCAGAAAAATTAAGTGACTAGCATGGAAATATCAAATAGATGTTAATGCTTACAAAAGATCAATGTTGAAAATAAGTGCTGCAGCTGCAGTTGATTTCAGTCATGAAATGTCAAGGCCAAGTGATTATTGCTTCCACTTCTGCTAAAATGTATGACAATGTGCACAGGCTGTTCTTGACTGCTGTATAATTTATGCCCACTCAATAGTTTGAACAAATTCTCCAATACATTTTTTTTCCTGTGAAGTAGCAAGCAGTAAATTTGTGATTAAAAATAAATATTTGAAAAGTGCTTAATATCTGGCAGATTTCCATGGTTGTTGAAGTAATAAGGGGACAGAATAATTACTAATGAAATATTCAAATGCAGTAGCTGATGAGTGATAACCAAAAGAGAGGTAGAAAAGGAAATCAATTATTTTGTAGTGCTCTCTAGCTGCTGAATTGTATTTAAATACTTATGTATTTGCCTATCAAGGAAAAAAAATCTGCTGGTGGTAACAGATAATTCCTTTTCTTCCCCACCTCCTACATGGCACGCATACACGCACGCATACACCCATCCATACACACTCGGGTTTGCTCAGCATTCAATTAGAAGTCATCACCATAGGTAGAAGTCAGAGTTATTCTCCTACTTAATTGTCTTCTGGCATTGGAATTACAATAGATATATTCTTAGAATAAGGAAGTGATGTAAATCTAAAGCAAAATAATAGTTATTTTTAATAGAAGGAAATTATTTTAAATCTCACCAGAACCTTTTGAGTTAGATTACTGTCTAAAGCAATGATTTTGAACTTCTGAAACAAAGAATGGAAATATGTGGCACAAAATAACCCATTTGGTGAATATGCAGATAGTGCTTTTTTGCAGTGAGAGTGTACAATAGGTAAGTAGGCCATTTGACACGATAGAAAATAGGTGTCTCTACTGCATATTTTTCTTTTAATCATTAATTTATGGAATTATTATTTATATGATGTGCACTTTGAAGAATGAATTAATTGCTATGTTCCTGGATAAATAATAATTTTTATATAGACAAAAAAATATGGATTTTGCTCTCGTCCATTGATCAGAAGAAGAAAATGGTGCACTCAGCTGTCTGAGATTATTAGAATTCCTTGATTTTATATGAACTGTATCATTGCCATAATTATTAGACTATGAGCAAATCAGAGAGTAATTTTTGCAATTAATGCAGTTTCAGACTAGAATCTGCTCCAATGTATTCTTATGCTTAGTTAAAAAAAAAAATATTCAGTAAGAATCTCTTACACTGAGTTAAGCATTATTTGGCTGTAAGAGAGCATTTTACTTGCAGCTACACTTTTGAAAGGAATGTTATGTTCCCAGAGAATTGTGGTGGTGAAAATTGCGTTGAACGTTTTAGGTTCAGGTTTCTACATACACTTCTCCAGCTGGAAGCAACACCTTACGAGGTGTTCATTTGTGAGATGTAAGTGTTGCTGGCAAAGACAGCATTTATTTTCCAATAAATATTTTTGGTAGCCTAGCTTGATATGCTAAACTACTTCTAAAGATGCACAATCTCTTGTGTCCAGTTTGAGATGTTACAAATGTAGGGGGTGGAAGGCATGCGGGAGATTGAGTGGACGGGTTAACATGGAGTATGGGCAGAATTGGGATGGCCGATGGTGTAGAGAGATGGTGTAAGGAAGAGAAAAGAATTAGAGAATTGCTTGAGAGAGGAGGAGTGTAGCAAAGCACTGAGTCTCAACCAGACACCTGGAGTTAACTACTTAGTTTGAAAGCTGGGGCTTCCCAACCTGCCCCTCCATCTATTAGCATGAGGTGGCAGCAGGATTAGCACAGTGACTGAATTCTGGGACAAGTGAAAATTGCTTTCATTTTGGGCCTGCGACTCCATCCGATATCTGGATCCAGTTTCATCCAGTGTTACATAAGTCCTTAAATTACTTATGGGCCACTTAGTCGATTTTTCAGCTGACTGCCGGCGACTGTCAAGTTACCAGCAGTCGCCTGAAAAACCGGCAATTGGAACGGTGACTGTCATAGTGGAGACAACACACAAACACATCGCTTCCTTCACTAGCCCGTTATGCAGGCGGGGGACAGGGCAAGTGGGGGGAGCGCTGCCTAAAAAATTCACAAGGTGCAAAGCCAAGATGATACAGATACACACCGCGATGAACAGGAAGGTTGGTGCTGTAAAAAGACGGTTGGAGCACAGTGTACAGTAAGTCCTTTAAAAGAGGGGGGGAGTGAGAGGGGGGGGGGGGAGAAGGGGAAGAAGGAGTGGAGACAACTTTTAACAAGTCAGAGATACATGGCTGTGAAGCTCGGCGGACATTTAACATTACCGGTCAGTTATCCTTGGTTCTGAAAACTATTGCTTACCTTTTTTTCCCCCAATGAGCCAATTAAATTCACAGGTCAACACCGGCTACAACCTGCGATAGTCTCCTGCAGTCGTCTATGTGGGACAGGCCCATTAATGCCACATTGACAACATTTGAGCTTGAGATTCTACCCAGGTCTAAAATTTAAACCTGTAAAGTTGACTCTGTTTTACTTCCCACTGAGTACTTCCAACAATTTCTGTCTTTTTTGACATTTACAACAAAAGTTTTTTTAATTCCATCATGGTCACTGAAACTGTGAGGCAGCAGCACTAACTGCTGTATCACTGTGCTGCCCAGTCAAACACAGACTTGCCTTCCTCTGCTCTCTGCTCTTCTCCCAAGGTTCAGGGCTCCTCAGAACATCTCATTAAAAAAAAACTATTTCTGGCATGAGAGCTTAGTCATGAGTGTAACCAAGTTAGTTCATCATTGGCCGCATGATCAACAGGAGTGGCGAGGATGCACAAGAGGTCTGAATTGGAGAAACTCAGCAACCCGTGTGGTTCTAGAAGCTAATCAAATACAACAACAAAAGAAGTAGGAGCAGGAGTAGACCACCAAGCCCTTCAAGCCTGTCCCACCATTCAAGATGATTATGGCTGATTTGTGCCTGCCTCAGCTCCTGCTCTGTGCCATTTCCCAATAACCCTCAACTCTTATTTTTCGTACATATCTATCTCCACCTTAAAGGGGTGGGAGATTGCAACCTTCACATGGTCTACCCTCTTTCGACTAATGCAATCAACCCGACGTGCACAAACAAATAGATGTGGTGTTTTGTTAGGCAGTGCATGCCATACGCAAGAAGAAGAAGTCCACCTTAAATATTTCTAATAACTTGTCCTCCGCCACCCTCTGAGGTAGAAAACTCTAAAAAGTCATTATCCTCTGTGAGAAATGTCTACGCCCCCCACTTTTAAATGCCCAGCCCCTTATTTTGTACCTGTCATCCACTTGTTTGTGAATCTCCATCTAGTGAAAATATCTCCATTACAACCCATGTATGCAACCCATCCTCCAACGCAATATTCCACCACTCACCCGTTCCCCCAACGCAACCCGTTCCCCCTACGCAATATTCCACCACTCACCCATTTCCCCTCATCCTCGAGCACTCCCTCCCCCTCCTCTCCTGTGTGGGAGGGGAGGAGGGGAGGGGGGGGGGAATGGGGTGGGCGGCGGGGGGGGGGGGGGGGGGGATGTGGTGTTGGAGGGGAGGAGGGGTGTGTGTGGACGGGGAGGTGTAGGTGGGAAAGGGTAGGTGGGCGGGGGAGGTGTGTGTGGGCGGGGGGGGTGTGTGGGCGGGGGGGGGGTGGGCAGGGGGGCTTGGGGGGGGGAAGGGTGTGTGGGCATTGGAGGGGACACTCAACCAATCGGAACTTGGTACACTCGCAGCACAGGAGAACAGTGAGTGAACTGGCAAAAATCATAGCGCTATCGCAAACCGTTTTTGCACAATTAGAAAGCCAACCAAAACGGAAGATAACAAGATCATAGTTTTATTTATGTATAGATATTATTGGAGGTTGCAAAGGCAAAGGACCAATGAAAAATACTGATAACCGTTCAACTGTGCAATTAAAACTCGTTACCGTATATCCCGAAGATGAAGAGGCACCCCCATTATGAGATGCTACACTTTGAAAAAAGGCTGGCGGGACAGGATCAAGGGTTTGGTTTAGTCAGTAGAAAGGAAGATGTGAAACTTCTTCAAGGAGGCAATCTGGACCAGGGAGCCTCCATCTTCGCCTGTCCCACAATGTGCTGTGCGGTTCAGGTCTGAGGGACGGGGACGGAGATCACATAATGGAGAGAGAGAGAGAGAGAGAGAGACCGGGATGGAGTAGCCAGCCTTCTGCCCAGTAGCTACCCGCCAACCACCACCCACCGGTTGTGCCTGTGCCGAAGGACACCGTGGCTGGCTGGCAGGACGGCCGGTAGAAGGCGCTGAGGTGATGGCCTATTCCGCTGTCTGGTCCCGGCGGCTGCTTGCAGCCACCCAGGTCAGTTGCGTGTCCCGCGAAAGGCTGCAGTTCCCAGGTCGGCTCGCTTGCCCCAGGTCTGGCTGCAGCGTCCAGGTCGCCTGCGGGCCCCGGGACTGGCTGCAGTTCCCAGGTCGCGAAAACTAATTGAAAAAAAATACACCTGCGGGCCGGATGAGTTTGGGTTACGGGCCAGATCTGGGCCATAGGTTGCCGACCCCTGTGTTAGGCCTCATTGTCCCCCCCCATCATGTTTTAAAAACGATTTAGCCAAAGTATCTTTCTGGGCTAACAAGCTAACCTTTGGCCTCCAAGACGCAGGTACATTTTCGGGCCATATTTTAGGGTAAAAAATAACGTCTTCATTGCCGGGAAATACGGTAATTGCATCTACATTTTAAAAAATCATGATTGATCTTACAGTTGTTCAACGACCTGCTCGTGAAATAGCGCAGACTTTTGATGGAATAGGTTACGTTTTCTCACCACTAATTAATTGCCAGACGTTCAATGCATTTTTATTAGCTAAGCATTTTGACATTAACCAAAAATTGGCTATTTTCTGGATGCATGTATAGATTTTCAAGTGCTTAATAGACACATTGATCTGAGGAAGTGCCAATTTTAAGGATGTTGGTTGAAAGTCTCAAAAATGTTAACCACTTTTAATTATTTATCCACTGTAGCACCAAGTGTACGTTTTTGCAGTGCAGCTGTTTTTTGACATTCTGGAATTGCTTTTAATGTGTTCTGAAATAGACAACATTAAAAAGAAAAGGCAACTATGGGGACTATCCTAATACAACAGTGGAATTAGTTTGAAAGATGCAGAGTGACATTAAATACCGCTGATAATTTCATGTTATCAATATTTTGTGGAAAATAATGTTTGATCTTTCCTGTGATATAATACATAAGCAATTATATTTTGTTACTAAAGCAGTTAAAAGCTTGTTTTCTAATACTTTATACTTTTTAGAATGCAAAGTAATGTTGGCCCTATATCTGAATTGTTTGGTTCTTCAGAAGGTATCAGATTTGTGTTACATTTGTCATTTCAGTATATTTTATGTACTTGGCAAATGTTCAGATAGTTGGCACTGATGGTCTCCTTCTGTGTATAATTTTTGCAGGTTCCGCAAGTCAACTGACAGTTACATTAAGGAATAAACAGCAGGAACAAAGATAACAAAGCTGATTTGTTGATTTGTTTTCAAGTGATAAAGAATGACAAGGATGAATATGAAAGAAAAGAACAATTCATGAATGAAGAATACAGCAGTGAGAAGGTCAAAAGTACTTTTGATCTGCCAAGTTGGCTGAGGAAAGATGCTCTGTTTCATACGGCTCTTTTACTAACAAATTATCAAAGAAATAAGTACATTATCAACGGAAGTTTTTATGTTTCTAGTCTAAAAATACAAAAACATATTTGACATCTATTCATCGCAGACCATTGATTAAATGGCCTGTTAATAATTTAAAGTGACAGCAAGAGAGATTGAAGATGACGTCCTCAGTTATTAACAGCATGTTCAGCACTGACAAAGAGGGCAACAAACAGGAAAAAAAGAATAACAATGATCAGCCAATGGGAACAGATGGAGACAGTAATGCAAATCAAATAGTATCCCAGATTCCTACAATAGAAGAAAAGGAAAAGATAAATAATCTAACAGCTGACAATATGAATGAACAACGTCAGGTGCCACAGAATATACTATTGCCAAATGAATTTCTGGATGTTTCTTTGAATCAAGATGGGGCACCTCAAGCAACCGATGTTCGAGGTGAAATGGGAAAAAGTACCAACCTGGAGTTTACAGAACATCATCTCCCCACCATAATTGAAAGTGCAGAACTCAGACAAACCGTAGCAACCATGCACCATGAGAAAGCTTGTAGTTCACAGTGTCTTAACAAGGAAAATTGGGAATATGTTCCAGGTGAAGCTACCGGTGTTCCTCAAATTGAAAAGGATTGTTATTCTACAGGAAAGAATAGTTATGCAGCTGACGCTGCTGTTGAACTACAGCAGCCAAAAACAGATGTTGCAGACAAAATTGAAAAAAATCATTTCAAACATTTGTCATTTAAGGACTCTTCTTCCACCAATTCTCTAGAAAAACCTAATGAAAAGCAGACATCACCAGAAAGAGTTGTTGGGTGTTTATCTGAGGATGTCTCAATGATTAGTTGTTGTGCTGAGTCTGTGAATTTTCAAGAATTCTGCATGGATGTCAATAGTATGTATAATTCACAGCATACAACACCCTATCTGGTCAGAGCCATGTCTCCATCTGATCCACTTGACTTGACCTCAGATGTATTTAATTCTAACATGCCTACCTCAAAAAATATGAATTCAGTCCTAGAGACCCAAACAAATGTAGAAAGACAACCTGACTTCAAAAGCATGATTCAATGTGAAAGGATAGAATCTGCTGTGTGTTCAGATGGCGAACTGCTGGTGCCCATTAATAAATTGGAAGTCCAGGTAAACCTAAATGCATTATCCAACCAATATAACATAAATACTGATTACAGTTGTCATTCTGTGAGTAACTGGCAGGAAACAGCTGAATTTTTGCAGAACGTTCAAAACAAGAGAGATATTTTTAAGGGAAATGGGAGTACAGACCCTTGTGATGTTAGTCAACAATCACCTCCATCGGAAACCGAAGAGGAAATGCAGCTGAATGATCTACAAGACAGCACAACAGGGCAATACGTTAAGAGCCCTCAAGAACACCTATTAGAAACTTCTGCCAAAGGCTGCTCAGTATTTGAAAACACTGCCTCCGTATTGTTGAGTCAGGTTTGTAAAGAAAGAAAGCAGGCTGAATATGGTGCCCAGCATTTTATTGGGCCACCTGAAAAACTTGGAAGTTTTTTTTCAAATGTTAGTAATGATTTGACTGGCACAGATTCTACTAATTTTGGAGTTACATGTGAGGCAGAAAACTATGTTGAAATTGTTAAGCTACCATGCACAGGAACTGATACATTTTCTAAGCACGAATTTAACAGCCATTTTGATATCTTTGAAATCAATGTGATTAGAAGTGAAGACACAAAGCACTCTTTAGAGACTGATGGCAGTCTACTAAAACATGAAACAGATCAAGTGAAAAGCATGACTAAAATGACAGAAAAGAAAGATTCTGATGAGCTGAAAATCACAGAGTCGGGCAAATCAAAGCAACATATTTCTGAGTCGGGTTCAGTTCTAGATGTGGCAGCATTGTTGACATCAAAAGATGAAATTGGTCAGCATAGCAATGAAACTTCCACAAGAAAGACAGAAAGACCAATTCAACAGAAAGTGAATGAAATAAATAGTAATTTAATCATAACTCTGGAAAATCTGCCACAAAGTGTTTCTGCGGACCATCGGCCTACTGAAAACCTACTGGTCTCAATGGGTTCAAATTCCACTCTTAGTACTTGCCCACAGTTTCAACAGATGATAAGTATGCAAGTTACTGATCATGCCCCAAATTCTGCTTTTGAACAGCTCTCGTTACTACATGCTGGAAAATTGCCAGAACCTGTGCCTATCCCTCTTTCAGGGAAAATGCAGTCATTAAATTCATTCTCTAAAGTTCTTGATAAAGCTGTTTATAATAGCGGAATCCCAAAGCCAATTATACAGTATCCCAGGACTGTGCTAACACACAAAGGAGAAGCAGAAATGAATGACCAACCCAAGTATGAAGGGGCAACTGAAGCTAAACTCATTCCAAAACCCAAATATGTAAGACCGAAAATAATAACATATATTCGAAAACCAATTCAGGTGAAACCACTTGATATTATGCACAATGACATGGGACTGTCTTCAAAACTTTCAACATGGTCCGAATCAATTGCTAAACCGTCCGTTTTAAAAGAATTCAAGTCATGTGAAAATAAACCTCTCTCAGTGCTCAGTGTTCCTGGTTCTTCTCACGACAGATATAAACCAGAATTACAAAGAACTAAGATATATACAACCGGATTGATGGTATCTGGAATTAAACCACCTGGTCGGAAAACTTTTCCCAGGATGATCCCTACTTCCGGTGAGATCACATTAAAGAAATCTACTGAAACATGTATCGAGGAGAGCATTTCTGAGGTAAGAACAACATTTAACATTTTGGATATATGTGTTTGAGTTCAATATTGACAAATTAAACTTAATTAGCATACTGAAAAAAATACAAAGTACTGGAGTAACTGAATGGATCATGCGGCATGTCTGGAGAACATGGATAGGCGACATTTCGGGTCGAGACCCTTCGTCAGATTGATTGTGGAGGGGGGGGGGGGAAGAAAGCTTGATAAGCCGAGAGGCAGGACAAAGTGTGGCAGGCCATAGGATGACATAACAAGGGCCTGCCACACTTTGACCTGCTTTTCTCTTTTTCCAGTTTTCTTCTACCCCTTACAGTCAGTCTAAAGAAGGTTCTCGACCCAAATCCTTGTCTATCCATGTTCTCCAGAGATGCTTTTTGACCTGCTGAGTTACTCCAGTACTTTGTGCCCTTTTGTGAATCTGCAATTCTTTGTTTCTACATTTTGGTTAGTATACTGTTTTCCCATGCAGATTTCATATTCGAGAGACAGTGGATGGTATTTATTTACATTTTAACATCTTTACCTGGACAAAATACAGCAAAAGCTTCATTTGAGTGAGATAACCAATTGAAGCAATTAGTCTTTGCCTTTTCCCTTTTTTTAAAGAAGTTTCACAATTGCCATATTTCCATCCTCTGACAATGTCTGTGGCATGAGAGGATTGAAAAATGACAGTGAGAATCCATCTCATTCCTCCCTTGGTAGGTTAAAGTGAATGGGATATAGTTGATCAGGATTTTGCAGTTTAACTGCTTAGAGAAAGTTAGGCCCCTTAATATAGTCCCAGAAAAGAGATAATTTCCAAAGCTGAGTGTTTTGTCTTCATAATATCACTCCTCTCTTTTATTAAGCCAGATATTTATTAAAAACTGTGCCTGCATCTTCCAACTTCACACAACTTTTTTTTAATGGGCTGACCTTTCCTTTGATCTTCTCTTTCCTTTCATGTCTTTAAATCATATCTTTGAATCTTACGGTCAATTTACTTCAAAGCTCATACCTTCTGCGTTCTATTTTGCCTTTTACCTTTGTGAAAATGCTCACAGTTTCTCATCACCTGTCAAGCTGGAAAAAGTGGCTGGGTCTCAATTTTCAAGACTTTGTATGGCAGCAGGATCTTGACAAAAGCAAGACAGTAAATGGGCCAAAAAAACTACTGAGAACACCTTTGACGACTGCTAAGCCATCCTCCCAGCCTAGTCATTTGTCAAAACTATCAGAATGCTTTGAAATGCCTAATATTCTTAAGCATCCAAAGATTATTAAAAATGAAATAAGCAAATTAAAAAATATTATACATTTTAAAAGGAATAAGAAATATAGAGCAATAAGAACTGAATAGAAATAAAAAGAACTATAAATCAGCTAATAACATGTAAAAACTTTCAAATAATTTTGAACAGTTACAGCAAATGCAGGTCATTAATGTAACTTATTCTTATTAACTTCCCTGAAGAAGGGCCCTGACCCGAAACATCACCTACTCATGTGTTTCAGAGATGCTGTCTGGCCCACAGAGTTACTCCAGCATTTTGTGTCTTTTATTTACTTTTTTCCTTATACCAGAAGAGCTGATTGAATCAAATTTAGTTGGGCATCCATTGCCAGGTTTAACTTGGCACAGAGCCTATGAACGAATTCTCCACACAAGTGCTGAGGAATATCAGCAAGTTCACACTCCCAATGGTAGACTTAATGACAGATTTGCCACAGGAACCCGTCAACAAGATTGAGAATTCTGTATTTGGTGCAAATACACTGGCCCGCAGACTTACTGGTGTTTATATGAGTATAAACACGAGCAGTAGGATTCAGTGCAAAGTTTCCTAACAGTAAGAACGATGACTGTATAATATTAAATGTGTGAGTAATTCAAATAGTTGAAATAGTAAAGCAGGAACTGGAGGGAATCATTCCCCTCCTAAAAATAAAATACTGCATGTGTTGGAAAGCGGAAAACAATCAGCAGGTCATTCAGCAGCAGAACGGCTAGCAAAACCAAAGTGAGTTCTGAAGAAGGGCAATATCCAAACTTTTATATTTCCTTTCGTTCTGCAGATGCTGCCCACTTTGCAGAATATTTGAAGGGTTTTCTAAGTGCTTTTTAAATTATGACGAGTTAATTGTTTGTTTTTAAGTAGGCCCATTTAACGATTTTTTAGATTCAGTAATTATTTATTACCAAAACACTGCCATGTCTCTGTGCTATGGTTTTGAAGGTATGCTCAAAATTTTTAGATCTGTTGTAGCATGTTCTCGGACCAATTGAATCCACAATCAAGAAACTATAAGAATAAAAAGAAAAAAAATGCTGCAAATACTGGAAATGTTTAAAACTGAATATTATGGATATTCCTGGTCATTGTGCAATTTCAGTCCATCTGCCTCTTCAGCATTTCCAAGGGTTTAAGAACAGTGGTCATTGGAAGTTCTCTGCAACTGCATCCTGCTGTCCCCATACATTCAGACAGTATACTTAATTAACAATGTGGTATTAAGGCCCCACAAATCAGTTCATATAGTTGATTCAACCTCAACCCATATCATATCATATATTAAAGAGTTCCCCCATCATAGAGGCTAAAGTCCATATTTATAAATGTCACATTCATAATTTTGTTTCTGAGTTTTTGTGTGAACATCAGTATAAGATATGATTTACTTTTTAATGAAATAGAGGGTTTTGCTGTGAATATATTCTGAATTTATGTATCTGAGAAATGCCACAGACATAACAACTCTTCTGCAGTTTCCTTAAAGTATTCAACAAGTGTAATATTTGACCCAGAAGTGTTAAGATTCGCCTACATAATTGGAGAAAAGTCTTTGGGGAAGGACAATTCGGCCAAAGTTAATGCATAATTCTGTGTGTTGAGATCGATATAAAAAACACTATTAAGTTAGCGTTTGGTTTAAATGTAGGTTGAATCATCATTTTTTCTGATATTTTCTTGGTAACTAACAATAGTCCAAATTAGATGGTGTATTTTGAAGTGTTCCTTCCACACAGAGAAGATTATATTACTGTGCATTAATAAAAAATATTTAAAATCCATGGATGAAATTTAAAATGCAATAGTGATCATTCAGTTAACCTATACAAAATGTTTAGGAAGCATTTAGTATAGCTGGTAAGATGACCAACCTTAAAAAAGCTTAATTGTTATCAAATTACCCTGTAACAGCAATTTTGTTTGATCAAAGATTGCTTTATTAAGGATTTGACCCTTTGAGATGTATAGTAATTTGCATCTAATGATTAAAGTATGATTACACAGTGAAGGATACCTCTGTAATCTTTTTGAAGGCTGTTGGAGAAAGCACTTAGGAAGATGAGATCAGATACAAATCACTTTAGCAGTTTTACTGCAGCAAGTAAACAACCTAGAGAGCAACAGTTAGCTGCTATATACTGACATAGTGAAGCTACACCATATTTATACTACAGGTGGTAACATCGATCATTAATAAAATATGAACATGACATTTTTCTTCAGCATGATGATGTTGAGTATTGTTGGTGATGCACTTACCCAGGCAAGTGGAGTAGTATTTTCTCGAAAACCAGACACAAATACGCTGAGATTTTTACATTTTCGGTGGCAGTTTTAAGAAGTACTAGACTAAGTGGGACCCGTTGGTCACCCACACAGGAGGGCTGGTCACCCAACGCAATATTCCGCCTCTCCACCAATTCCAACATTGCTGGGCGGGGGAGGGGGGCTTTCTGTTGCGCTAGTATGGGTGTTGTGGGCCGAAGGGTCTGGTTTCCAGAGAAACTGCCAGATATTGTGCCCAAAACAGGTGCAGCCTCTGTGAGAGAGAAGGGGGAGAGGGTGGACTGAATGGATTATTGGGCTGGCAGTTCAGTGAGTCATGGCTGGATGGCTGGCAGTTCCCTTACTCAGAGCTGGTGGGCTGGCAGGCTGGCAGTGCAGTCACTCACGGCTGGTGGGCTGGCAGTTGACTTCCTCACGACTGGTGAGCTGGCAGTGCAGTCACTCACGGCTGGTGGGCTGGCAGGTCAGTCACTTACAGCTGGTGAGCTGGCAGTTCACTTACTCACGGCTGGTGGGCTGGCAGTGCAGTCACTCCACGGCTGCTGGGCTGGCAGTTCAGTCACTTACAGCTGGTGAGCTGGCAGTTCATTAACTCACGGCTGGTGGGCTGGCAGTGCAGTCAATCACGGCTGCTGGGCTGGCAGTTCAGTCACTTACAGCTGGTGGGCTGGCAGTTCACTTACTCAGGGCTGGTGGGCTGGCAGGCTGGCAGTGCAGTCACTCACGGTTGGTGGGCTAGCAGTTCAGTCACTTACAGCTGGTGGGCTGGCAGTTCACTTACTCACGGCTGGTGGGCTGGCAGTGCAGTCAGTCACGGCTGGTGTGGTGGCAGTTCATTCAGTCACCCCTCCTCCCTTCATCCCCCCACTCTGCTCATTGCCATTCCCCTCCCCCCCACGCATTCAGCCCATCTCCCGACAACCTCCCTTCATGCACTCTTAGCGGCTCTCCCACAGAACAGCCATTCCTGCCTATTAAGTTCCCATTGTGATGAAGAACACGCAGGCATGAAAAGTGGAAAAAGGATTTATTAAATTTTAAATGTGAATGACTTAAAATATAAGAACAATTTAAATGTTAAAGATGAGAATTATTAAGTTCCTTCTTGTTGTGTCTCTTGTTGTGTTCTGCTGCTCACTGCCTCTTGATGGCTATTTGCTGTTGATAAAAAAAAAGAGACAATTTTAAAATAGAGATTGAGTGATTATAATTTGTTGTAATTCTCAATCCTCTGGTCTCACTGAAAAATTTGTGCAAAACATTTGTTTGAGGCGGGGCTGTCGGGGTGGGGTGGGGGGTGGCAAACGTCCTGCAGCCAAGGGAGGGGGACGGCTTCAGGCGGGGGCTCACGTGGGCTGATGAGTGAGGGGGTGTCCTGCAGCGGGAGATGGGGGCGGCTTCAGGAGGGGGAGCATCCTATAGCCAGGCAGAGGGCAGCGTCTTGAGATGGGGATGCCAGTGGGGGGGGGGGGGGGGCGGTGAGCGACCCACTCATGGCCTCTGGACTCACTGCCTTGGAACTAACTCATGGTCTCTGCACTGACCCACTCACTCAATCATGGCCTCTGGACTGACATACTGAATCACGGCTTGTGGACTGACTGACATGCCCGACTTCTGGAGTCACGTCCGACTTTTGTAAACTGAAAACTGTAACATCCACATTGAGGAACAGCTTCTTCCTGACAGCCATCAGGCTATTAAACATAACGAATAAGCCTTGAACTACAAAATACTATTATTTGTACTATTTGTTATTTGTTGATCACACACACACCCTCCACCTCACACAGACACTCACACACACACACACAGACTCTCTCACACAGACACTCACACACACACAGCCTCTCACACACATACACAGACACAGACTCTCAGACACACACACAGATTCTCAGACACACACACAGACTCACACACACACACACACACACACACACACACACACACACAGACTCACACACGCGCACACACACACACACACACACACAGACTCACACACACAGACACACACACACACACACACACACACACACACTCACACACACAGATTCACACACATACACACACACACACACACACACACACACAGACTCACAACCAATACTAAAATGCCAAGTAACTTCAGAATGTGGTAAAACATAGTGTGTAAACCGAATGATTCAAACGTTTAAAGTCTCCTGTAGAGACTGCTGCTTCTGAAGCAAAAACGTGATTTAAATAACGTCCAACAAACACACTCACCATAGACAGAGCAGTCAGCTCTCTTGAATTATTCAACAACGTCTTCACTATGCCTTTTGCAGTCAGCGCCATCTTGCCACGAACCGGAAATGACGCACTCAGCTCCATCTTGCCGGAAATGACGTTATCGGCGCCATCTTGCCACTAAGCGGAAGTCACGGAATGAGTGCCAATTTTGCAATTAAACACAGTCCTGATCTAATAAAATGTTTATTCACACTTTATCCATCCGAAAACTGTTGCAACGATTTTAAAAACCAAGACAGGCAATTTGACAACCACTTTACAATCAATCCATTTTCTGAACACAAACTTTTTAAAAGGCAAGGCAAACAATTTGGCAACCACTTTACAACCAATCCGTTTTCTGAACACAAACTTTTTAAAAGGCAAGGCAAACAATTAGGCAGCCACTTTACAATCAATCCATTTTCTGAACACAAACTTTTTAAAAGGCAAGGCAAGGCAAACAATTTGGCAGCCACTTTGCAACCAATCCATTTTCTGAACACAAACGTTTTAAAAGGCAAGGCAAACAATTTGGCGGCCACTTTACAATCAATCCATTTTCTGAACACTTTTTAAAAGGCAAGGCAAACAATTTGGCAGCCACTTTACAAGCAATCCATTTTCTGAACACTTTTTAAAAGGCAAGGCAAACAATTTGGCGGCCACTTTACAATCAATCCATTTTCTGAACACTTTTTAAAAGGCAAGGCAAACAATTTGGCGGCCACTTTACAAGCAATCCATTTTCTGAACACCTTTTAAAAGGCAAGGCAAACAATTTGGCAGCCACTTTGCAATCAATCCATTTTCTGAATATTTTCTAAAAGGCAAGGCAAACAATTTGGCAGCCACTTTGCAACCAATCCATTTTCTGAACACTTTTTAAAAGGCAAGGCAAACAATTTGGCGGCCACTTTACAAGCAATCCATTTTCTGAACACTTTTTAAAAGGCAAGGCAAACAATTTGGCAGCCACTTTGCAATCAATCCATTTTCTGAATATTTTCTAAAAGGCAAGGCAAAC
The DNA here is from genome assembly GCF_010909765.2 of Amblyraja radiata. NCBI lineage: Eukaryota > Metazoa > Chordata > Chondrichthyes > Rajiformes > Rajidae > Amblyraja > Amblyraja radiata. Next base: position 52,920,042 of record NC_045961.1, read on the forward strand.
AATTTGGCAGCCACTTTGCAACCAATCCATTTTCTGAACACTTTTTAAAAGGCAAGGCAAACAATTTGGCAGCCACTTTGCAAACAATCCATTTTCTGAACACTTTTTAAAAGGCAAGGCAAACAATTTGGCAGCCACTTTGCAACCAATCCATTTTCTGAACACAAACGTTTTAAAAGGCAAGGCAAACAATTTGGCAGCCACTTTACAACCAATCCATTTTCTGAACACTTTTTAAAAGGCAAGGCAAACAATTTGGCAGCCACTTTGCAACCAATCCATTTTCTGAACACAAACTTTTTAAAAGGCAAGGCAAACAATTTGGCAGCCACTTTACAACCAATCCATTTTCTGAACACAAACTTATTAAAAAGGCAGGGCAAACAATTTGGCAGCCACTTTGCAACCAATCCATTTTCTGAACACAAACGTTTTAAAAGGCAAGGCAAACAATTTGGCGGCCACTTTACAACCAATCCAATTTCTGAACACTTTTTAAAAGGCAAGGCAAACAATTTGGCAGCCACTTTACAATCAATCCATTTTCTGAACACTTTTTTAAAAGGCAAGGTAAACAATTTGGCAGCCACTTTGCAATCAATCCACTTTCTGAACACTTTCTAAAAGGCAAGGCAAACAATTTGGCAGCCACTTTGCAACCAATCCATTTTCTGAACACTTTTTAAAAGGCAAGGCAAACAATTTGGCAGCCACTTTGCAACCAATCCATTTTCTGAACACTTTTTAAAAGGCAAGGCAAACAATTTGGCAACCACTTTACAACCAATCCATTTTCTGAACACTTTTTAAAAGCCAAGGCAAACAATTTGGCAACCACTTTACAACCACATCGAGGGGACTCACCATCGAGTAGACGTGCGTTCAGTGTTATTCGCAGCTCAGGGAGCTGTGACCCTCTCGCTTCCACCATCTCGCAGAGACTGAGTGAGGCACGAGACTTCCGGGTTTTATAGTCCCTCCCCCCTGCCGTCAGCGGGAGCAGCAAAGAGAATGGTGACATTTTTAAAAACATTAATAACTCTCTGATTTTTCATCGATGGGAAAAATCCTCTGGTCCAGTCCGGCGGAGGATGCATCTGAGCGAGGTGGCCAAAAATGACGGTCGTAAGTGGCGGCGTTCCCTCGGAAATCACGAAACAGAAAGAGAAAGCGGTCAAGATCTTAGTTTTAGTAATATAGATATCTATATTACTAAAAGTCTGATCTTGACTGCTTTTGGCCCACTGTGCTGCGATTTCTGAGAGAACGCCGCCACCTACGGCCGACATTTTTGGCCACCTTGCTCAGAGCCCCCCTCCGCCTTCCGGGACCAGAGGATTTTTCCCATCGATGACAAATCAGAGAGATATTAATGTTTTTTTTTAAATCCCCATTCTCTCTACTGCCCCCGCTGGCGGCAGGGGGGACGGAGGAGGGACTATAAAACCTGGAAGTGTCGTGCCTCACTCATTCTCTGCCAGACCCAGGAAGCGAGAGGGTCACGGCTCTCTGAGCTGTGAATAACACTGAACGCACGTCACTCCACGGTGAATCCCCTCGATGTGGCTGCTGCCAAATTGTTTGCCTTTTTATTTAAAGTTTGTGTTCACAAAATGAATTTTGGTTGTCAGGTGGCTGCTGCCCAATTGTTTGCCTCGCCTTTTTAAAAAGTTTGTGTTCACAAAATGGATTTTGGTTGTCAGGTGGCTGCTGCCAAATTGTTTGCCTTGGCTTTTAAAATCGTTGCAACAGTTGGCTGCCAGCCCAAGAATCCATTCGGCCTACTATGTCTATACTAGCCCTATGGAAACCAGTACCTTTGGCCCGCAACACCCATACTAGCACAACAGAAAGCCCCCCACCCACTGGCGAGCAATATTGGAATTGGTGGAGAGGTGGAATATTGCATTGGTGACCAGCCCTCCCATGTGATGCTGGGACCCAACGGGTCCCACTTAGTCTAGTAGATACCAGTGGGCTTTCTAGGTCGTGAAACTCCAATGAGCCAATCAAAATGTCCGGTCAGTGAAGGACATGGCCTATGGCTGCCTTCGACTGCCGTAAGTAAATAGTGACCCCACTCCACTGCTCTTCGACGAAACAGCGACCTATTTTTAGTCGAGGCCGGTTTTAATCATGATGGAAAAAAAGCAGCAACCTAGATGAAGCCTCGATCACACGGGAACCACTTTAGACAATTATGGAGAGTGACCAAACCCTCCTGTGACCTTGTGGCGACCTTTCAGCGACCATGGGTGGCGGGCAAAGTCACCAGAGGTTGCTGTGGAGGTCTCCTAAGTGGGACAGGCCCTTTAATGTCTGCCGAGCTTCACAGCTTTATCTCTGGCTTCTTAAAAGTTGTATCCACTCCTTCTTCCCCCTTCTCCCCCCCTCCCCCCCTCTTTTAAAGCACTTACCATACACTGTGCTTTTTAGCTTCTTAATTACAGCGCCAACCTTCCTGTTCATCGCGGTGTGTGTCTGTATCACATTGGCTTTGCACCGTGTGAATTTCACTCAGACAGCGCTCCCCCCCGCTTGCCCTGTCCCCTGCCGACATAACGGGCTGGTGAAGGAAGCGATATGTTTGTGTTCCATTCTGACAGTTACCATTCCAGTTGCCGGTTTTTCAGGCGACTGAAAAATCACCTAAGTGGGACAGGCCCACTATGGTGTTTCAGCATTTTGGTTAGGATGGCTTACCAGACTACTTCAGAGAGCAGTTAAGTGTCGAACACATTGCTGAGAATCTGAAGCCAGGCTAAATGAGGATAGAAGATATTGTTTCCAAAACAAGATAGGTTTTTAGTGTCACTCCTGTAGTTTTAATGTCACTATTACTGCAACTGGGTTTGAAAAAATCTATGGTTATTTATTGGCATTTAAATTTGGTTTAAATTTCAACTACTTTTTCAAGATAGTTAGCCTCGACATCTCTTTTACTAGTGTGGAAAGTTAACCATTGATCTGTTATTCCCACAAAGGTCAAAAATATGATTTAGATGAGGATTTAATTATTTAGAGTGCTGAATCTGGGAGGTTGATATCTGGAAACACCATCTTGTGGAATGCAGACTATTCTGATTCTGAATCTTGTATGAATCAGTGATAAAACTGTCAGGGAACGAAGACCCAGTGAATGCTCGTTAATGAGCAAACAGCTGCTCATTGAAAGTTGATTTTATACATGCTGATTCAACAAATGCTCATGGCATAAATGCTGAGTCAATAGGAATGTGAGTACATTAGTATCATTGGCTGCTGACTCAGCTAATGCTGTCCACATGTATAATGATTACTACTGAACCATTAAATACATAGACCGCTATCGTGGCAGCGAACAGGCTAAGATGTTGAGCTCTAGAGGTTTACAGAACAAATTGAGTCTTTTCCGCCCATCAGGCCACAAATCACAAAAAGCATTCCACCTCATACTGAACCATGGAATCACTCAAATTCATTATCCTTTGTGTTCGCTTACTGAGTCAAAAAATATGGAACTGCAGACACTGTTTTCCAAAATTGGACACAAATTACCAGGGTAACCCAGTGGGTCAGGCTGCATACCTGGATAAGTCCTATTTATGTTGACTGGCTTGCTGAGTTACTCCAGCACTTTGAAACGTGTGAAGCTTGTGAAGTGTCCTAAATCTGTGCAGGCTACATTGAATGATCTTCCTTTATTGTCCCCTCCTCTCTAAAAAAACTCTATTAAGTCAGTTAGTCCCAAACATTCCAACAAATTTGTGACTGATCTTAACCTTTTCCTCTCTAAATACTGACATTTTAACTCCCAAGTCTTTTTTCCAGTAACATTTCCACCACTTACAATAGCATGTCCGCCTGATATCAGTGTCCACCCTGCATTTACTTGTACATCAAAGAATTTAGCTCGCAACTTTTTACTTTTTAAATAAATGATCCACATGAGGTATCTTCCATTCCTCTGGAGCTAAGTGCAGTTGAAGAAGAATGGAAAGTGATAACATGGTTTACACTAATTCCTTTCATGCTATTTTTCTGTGTATCCAATAGGACTAATAACATCTACCATTATCTATATTAAGATCGTTCCACTAGCGTATTTTTAGAACACCAAAGGATTTCCTTGATTTTAGCTTCTAACATTTTTCAAGCTCAATTTTACTTCCTAATTTTCTTCTACCTTTCAATCCTGTATACTCAAGAGGATTTGACTAGTGTTGAACTCTTGATATTTGTTATAATTTTCATTTTTTATAGCCTTATTAGCACGTATTATTTAGTATCTTCATGGAAATTTGCATTTGAGAATTCCTCTTTTTCTTTTACTGGGAACATCATCATCTCCTTCTTGAGTGTCCCCTGCTGCTCTGACACTGATTTATTTTCAAATATCTATTTTCCAGTCCACTTTTATCATACCATAATCCAACCTAGTAAAATTGCCTTATCCCAATGTAAAACTTAATCATTCAGTAACTATACTAAACTTAATCAAAGCTCCCAGAGGAGGCAGGTACAATTATAGTGTTTTAAAAACATTTGGACAGGTACTTGGATAGGAAAGGCACGAAGGAATATGGGCCTATGGTAAACAATGGGATTAGCGAAGATAGTTACCTTACAGAGTATGGACAATGTTGGCTGCAGGGACCTGTTTTTGCACTTTTTGCTTTTATGAATCCCTACTTCCAGAAAACTTTGCTTTAAGAAATAGAAACAAGAGTTGTCTAGTCACCTTTAAGATTACTCTGCCATCTAACTAGGTCAGCTGAGAGACTGGTGATGTTGAGTGTGAAGGGGTCGGAGGGGAGTGCCTTAGGACGTGGATCTATCATGGCATGAGGAAGATCAGTAGATAGGGATTGAGGTTTGAGGCTTGGGTACATTGGTGGGTTAGTAAGGAGACTGGTATGTGAGGAGAGATCAGTGCTCTGCAGTAGGTGGGGGCTTTGGTGTTGTGGAAGTGGTGGGAGACTTTGACGGTTGAAGGATAAAAAGGATGGAATTTGCTTTATGGTGTTTCAGTCGGACATCCGTCTTGAGACACTAAGCTAAGAATCATTCTGCGTTCTTAGGTAAACCTAAAGGATCCCAGGACACTATTTGAGAAAGAAGCTTATAATTGCTAAGCTGGTCACCAGATGTTCGCGGGTGGTTGCCGGGTAGTCGCCTTCATGGGTGTGAGCAGTTCCCACATTCTGGGAACTTGTCGCGGCCTCATGATGGTCGTGCAAATGTTTCAGCATGTTGAGAAATTAGCGCTGACCAGAATTAAGCCGCCATGGAAAGTAGCGAGAATTCTCGTGCCGTAGGTGGGTCGCCAGGAGGTTAAAGGTTATCGTAGGTTGTAGCTGGTGCTGACCGGTGAATTTCATTGGCTCATTGGGAAACAAAACGCAAGCAGTGGTTTTCAGAACCAAGGATAACCGACCGGTAATGTTAATGTCCGCCGAGCTTCACAGCCGTGTATCTCTGGCTTCTTAAAAGTAGTCTCCACTCCTTCTCCCCCCCTTCTCCCCACTTCTCCCCCTTCTTTCCCCCCCCTCCCCCCCTCTTTTAAAGTACTTACGTGACCCTTCCCGTACACTGTGTTTTCACTGTCTTAATTACAGCGCCAACCTTCCTGTTCATCGCTGTGTGTGTCTGCATCACATTGGCTTTGCTCCGCGTGAATTTCACTCAGACAGCGCTCCCCCTGCTTGCCCTGTCCCCTGCCTGCATAATGGGCTGGTGAAGGAAGTGTGTTTGTGTGTGTGTGTGTGTGTTCCATTCTGACAATCGCCGTTCCAGTCGCTGGTTTTTCAGTCGCCGGTTGGTGAAGGAAGTAATGTGTATGTTCCACTTTCGACAGTCACCGGCAGTCGCCTGAAAAATCGCCTAAGAGGGACAGGCCCATAAAGATATACTAAAACATACATTTAACTACAGACTAAAAACAACAAAAGAAGAATAGGACGAGACAGACTGTTGACGAGACTGCCATCGTACGGTGCCACCCAGTTACTTATTCTCATGACTAATTGCAGAATAATATATCTGTTTTTGTTGATATTTGGAGCGCTAACTGTGCATATAGGAAAACATATTACACAATATGTGACATTCTTTTGTCCATCAGAAGATAGTATTATTTTGTGTTTAGAGAAAACCAAATGGACTGAACATGTGCAAATATGGCTGATTTATTTATTGTGTTAGTCAAATAAATAAAACAACACCATAAGAAAAGCCAAGATGAGACAGAACAGAAGAAAATATTTGTACATAAGAGAATACTTTGAATTCAGCTTCTAATACATCAATAGAAGAAACTTTACAATGTAACATTTCAAAGATGCTTTACCTGTCCAAATTCATTTGTCTGAATTAGAAAGGAATGCCCATTATTATACCAATCTATTTTTTTAGCTTTAGACACTAGTTGTGCATAAAGAATAAAGTGCTGCAATATCCTTCATCTAATCAGGTTAAGAGGGTAGTAGCTACAGGGGAAAACTTAGATTGTTTTTTTCTTGAGCTTGGGAGACTGAGGGGAGGTCTGATAAGAATTTGTAAAATGATTAGAAGCATAGATAGGATAGACAGTCTGAACCTTCATTTCCAGGGTGAAAATGACAAATGCTACAGGGCAGTGCTATAAGGTCAGAGCATGTGCAGCCAGATGGGATTAGTTAAGTGGAATTATGTTTGGCACAGACATCATGACAAAGGGGCTTGTTCCTGTGCTATATTTTTCTGTTCTTTGAATAATTAAATAACCAAATCCCCTCCGCTACATCTTTTCCACCCCTTACATTTAATCTTTTTAATATGATTTTCTATCTATCAATATAAATTATTTCAAAAAATAGAAAATAAACCACTTGACTAAACATCGTATCTCTGCTACTTTGTCTCTCTTTGATCAGCATGTTAAATCTAAGATATTTGCCTCTCAGACGCGAGTCTTTTGTAATTGTTGATTGAACAGAAGTGGTAATTAGCTGTTTCAAAGTTCAATATGTGCCTCTGCATCTTTATTTCATTCCCTTCTTTTCTTCTCCATTTCTATCTGACACGTGTCTCTATCAACACCTGCAAATACATGGACTCTTTAGTTTAGAAAATAAACACAATCTGAATTTTACATCAGTGAACATTTTGTCATCTGAACTTCAGTAAATTTTGCAGATCTTTTTGAAATTGAAACTGACATATCCTGGGACATTAGCTACAAGATATGTTCAAACCACAAATCTTAACAGTGTTTCAAAACTCCAAGGTCATCTTTTTGAGATGGTATGAGGACTTTGGGTGAAATCTTTAATTAAAACATCAAAAGATGCATTAATACAATGAATACATTTAATTGTTTTGGGAAATACAACTTTATTTTAGTTTGGATTTATCATCATTACTTTGGATACTGTGATTTAACTTCATGAAGAAACAAATTAAGAAAACATCTAGAGAGAACGGAAAGTTAGGGTAGCATAGGGGCGCAGCTGGTAGAGCTGTGCCTCACAGCACTAGATACCTAGGTTTGATCCTGACCTCGCGTGCTGTCATGTGGAGATTGCACATTCTCCCTGTTATCACATGGGTTTCCTCTGGGTGCTCCAGTTTCCTTCCAAATACTGATGAAGGGTCTCAACCCAAAACGTCACCTATTCCTTTTCTCCAGAGATGCTGCCTGACACGCTGAGTTACTCGAGCATTTTGTGTCTTATCCTTCCAAAGACGTCAGGGTTTGGAGGTTAATTGGCCTCTGTAAATTGCCACGTTTCGATTCTGTATCTCTAAACTAACTAAATTAAACAGTGCTAAACCAGGAACTAGAAAACTTGATTATGAATTGTAATTGTGAGGTCACATAACTTACACTCAATTGTCATGAAAATTGTGAGAGGGCCACTTACTTATTTTATATCCTGACCATGATGGAGTTCATTTTTAAATACCCGTTGCCACTTCCTGAAAGATTTCAAACCTTTATGAGCAGTTTAAAATTTGAGTAAAATTATTAAGATATTAATATGAAAAGAGCACATCATCAAAAATAACCAGTTAAAGTTATGTCATTAACTTTAATCAAATTTCTGACATATTGTAATAACTAATGTGATATTGTAATGAGAAATAATTGACAACTTCTGGAACATCTTATTACTGATCTTAAAAGCTTTATGGAATTATATTAAAAGGGTTGTCAGGACTTGAAGTTCAGTTAGTTCATTTTCCAACCAAAAGTCATAAATTACCTTTTATGGCATTAAAATGGTTATCAAATATTAAATTATAATGGAGCATAAAATTATGATGTTGCGAAAACAGCAATATCTATTAGTTCTGGACCTGAACCATTAACTGTTTTTGTTTCCACAGATGTTGCCTGTCATGCTAAGTGTTTTTAGCATTTTGGGGGGTTTATTTCAGATTTCCAGCAACTGCTGGGGTTTTTTTTCCTTTTCAATATTTATTGATGCCGAAACACTAATCAATCCCCTGCCGTATATTAAACATGAACAAAGGCCTGGATCTTCATGATTCATTGATTCTTTTCCCATCTATTAATGAGAAATTGAACCAAGGTCAACTTTATAGTCTTGATCTCCAGAAGGTGAATTCTGAATATCAGGCATTAATTGGGAAAGACCTGGAAGAAATTTGCATGACTTGGAGTTTGCTCACAAAATATTTAAGGAGTAACTTGGGCTGATGGAACTATTCTTTGGGAACTTGGATAAGAAGAAAATATATTTTTGGAAAATACCTATTTGTCATGACTTAAAATTGGCAACAGGCCTTCATATATCATCGAGTTGCAGAGCCATGCAGCATGGAAACAGACCCTTCTGCTCACTGAGTCTATGCTGACTATTAAACACTATTTATAGGTTGACACAAAATGGATTGGACAGCATCTCTGGAGAAAATGGATAGGTGACATTTTGGCACGGGGGCCATCTTTGGTCCCGATCCGAAACGACACCTATCCATTTTCTCCAGAGATGCAATTTGACCCACTGAGTCACTCCAGCATTTTGTGTCTATCTTTGGTATAAACCAGCATGACTATGTACTATGGACACCACGGTACATACACATGAGCGTTTGGGAGACCGGCACTAATGACAGGGGTGGATTTTTCAGCTGCTGCGGGGGCTGCAAGCATCTTCTGCTGGGGGAGAGTATGAGGCATTTCAGCTTGACTTCGTATCCCCCAACCACGCTGGAGCTTCAGCAATCCAAGGACTGGATCATGCTGAGGAGCGCTGGGAGCACTGAACTCAATCACTCATTCATTGAGTCAGTGAGGTCAGCTGGCGGCCACTCTGCCTGCTTCTGTTTGCTCTATTGTCACAGTTGTTTCTGTGATCCTCTCCCACACTCTATTTTAGTTTATTTTAATCTCATGAATAGTTTGGGTTATAAATAATTCTCAGGACAGAGCCTTGTCGTAACCTGTGGACTTTCTGTTCCCTGATCCTATGCTAATCCTGTTATATTCTCCCCATATTCCCACCACCTTCCTGCAGATTTTATCACTCACTATACAATGGTGGCAATTTACAGTGCCTATACTTATTTTCCAGAGATGCTGCCTGATCCATTGAGCTACTCCAGCACTATGTGTCTTTCTTTGTAAACCAGCACCTGTAGTTCCTTGTTTCTACGTAATTGTAAATTGGTTACTTCACACTATCCAATTGTAGTGCTTATTAGTAGAAGCTCTGCCCACCATGCGGTTCATATCAGAACTCAGCTCATGCTGTTGGTCGAATAGCTGCTACGCTTGTTATAACAGCATGCTGAAGTATACTGTAAGTGAACTTTAATAAACAATGTTGTACCATGTTGTGCGAATGACTGACTCATTTACAGTAATCTACCAGCCTGATGTCTTTGGGACATAGGAGAAAACTGGAGTGCCTGGGTGAATCCATGCAAACACAGGACGAATGTGCAATCGCCACATAGGGCTACACCAGTGGTCAGGAATGAATCCTGTTCAGTGACAGGACTCCAATTTTCCCATAAATCCAAAAGAGACCATGGAGGCAGTGTCAGGAATCCCCAGGACAGCCACGGCTCATTAAAAGGAGTTGCAGATGACATCATCACCCAATTTGTCCTAATAATAGTGGAGTGTGCACTGGTGGCAGCAGCTAAAGACACAAATCTGAAGAAGGATCCAACGCAAAATGTTGTTTGCCTATTTCCTCATCAGGTGCAGCTTCACCCACTGAGTTCCTCCAGCACTTTATTGTTCGCTCAAAATTCCAGCATCTTATATGCCTCCACTTGACTTACCCACTGTCTACCAGCTACCTGGAGCTCATCTGATGCCCTTTCTGGATCTTAGGACACCATATAATACTGGACACAAGGCTTATCTGATGCCATGCTCAAAACCAAGGGATCAGCGAGCGCTTGGACTTTACGGTGACAGTGGACCTGGGGTACGGGAGCAGGTTGGATTAGGGTATCAAGGATTCTGCTTCTGGGAAGGTCTTTAGCTACCATTGATCATGTTATAAGAACCCCTTTAAAAACTAAATACAGTCATGATGGGTCATAAGACTTTTTCAATTATTCAAGCGTGCTTAATTTTAATGTATACCGAAACAAAACAATGATATTTGAACTTGCAGCAGCAGCATAACGACTCTGTAAACACAGTACTCAAAAGTGGTAGGCCCCCCTCGGTCATGACTGACCATGGGTGATGTATTGAATTGAATTGAATCCTTTATTTGTCATTCAGACCTTTCGGTCTGAACGAAATGTCGTTGCCTGCAGCCATACATGTAATAATAAACAACACACAATAAACACAAATTAACATCCACCACAGTGAGTTCACCAAGCACCTCCTCACTGTGATGGAGGCAAAAGTCTTAGGGTTACTGTCTCTTCCCTCCTCTTCTCCCTCTGCGCTGAGGCGATACCCCACCGGGCGATGGTAAGTCAGTCCCGCGGTTCAAGCTCCGCGGCCCAGGGGTGGTTGAAGCTGCCGCCCTCCAGTCCAGCGGACGCAGCTGCTGCCACGGGAGCTCCGGAAAACAGGCACCAGCCTGAGACCCGCGAGCTCCCGACGATGTCGTCCACTGGCCCACGGCCGAGCCCCGGATTCAGGTCGCCGCCGCCAGAACGCCGCCTCAGCCACCGGAGCACCGTCTCCGCCCCGCACCGGGCCGCCCACACGGGAGCGTCTCAGCCCCGCACCGGGCCGCCCACACGGGAGCGTCTTAGCCCCGCACCGGGCCGCCCACACGGGAGCGTCTCAGCCCCGCACCGGGCCGCCCACACGGGAGCGCCTTCCAGCCAGGAGCCGGGTCACCCTCACGGGAGTGTCTCAGCCCCGCGCCGTCCGCCCTCACCGGAGCGCCGAGTCGTGCCGCTGCCCGAACGCCGCCGCAGCTCGGAGATGGCCAGCCTCGCATTGGTAAGTCCTGGCTGGCTCAACCTCCGGAGCCTCGCGGTCGGTCGCAGGTTGGAGGCCGCCAGCTCCACCATTAGGCCTCAGCTCAGACAGGGAAGGGAAGGGGGATACGACAAAAAAGTTGCATTCCCCCGAAGGGAGAGACAGAAAGCCCTGTTTCAGCCACCCCCCCCCCCCCCACACATAACACAACCTAATAACCAAAAGTTTAACTGAACAAGACCAAAAAAAAACAACACAAAAAAGCAAAAACAGACAGACTGCAGGCGAGCCACAGCCGTTTCACAGCGCCGCCACTTCCGGATCTGTAGTCGGAGCCCCTAAGGCAGTTTGTCGTTTGCAGTAACCTAGTCGGATGCAAGCCTGGCCGATGTCGTATGGAGGTAAGGCAATAGCAGCACGTCCCCCCTCTCCACGTCACTGATCGATCCAAAGGAACAGCAGGGTTGTTACAGTTTGGCACCAGCGCCGTCGCAGGAGCTGCCAGAGCGAGGTTGTAGACAACAACAAACTGCCTTAGGGGCTCCGACTACAGATTTTCTTGAGGTTTACTCCTGGAGCCTTTTCCATTACTGGATATGGCAACAAGGCAGTGGAGAGTTTACCCTCTCCTAGATGGACTGCCTTCCCAGGCCGAAGAGCCCCATCTGCCCAAGACTCGTGGGGGCGGGAGCGTCTACCTTCCCATGCAGATCTATTGCACCTGCCCACTGCCCACAGTACTCAATAGATAACATAATAAAACAAACAAAATGAAGTTCTATAAATTTAAAAAAAACAATATTAATGCAAAGCAAAATAAAAGCCTGAAGTCCCCAGTGCAATCAGGACAGTTAGTAGTTCCCACTAGGGGCGCTGCACTGGCAGCAGCCTCTACCTACAGCCTGTCTGTTATTTCTATTTTTTTTATTAATTTTAGTTAGTCTAAAGTCTTGTGTTGGGGGAAACTTTAACTTTTCTATGTGGGGGAGGGGGGCAGGGTAAGGGGGAAACCGTTTCCCAGTCTCTTCCTGGCGGGGACGCGACTATTTCTCCGAGTCGCGTCCTCTCCCCCCACCTCGCGACCTACCAGCTGGATCGGAGCGGCCTTTCCTGCCGGGGACCGGGAACCGGACCAGGGCTGCTACAGCGGCGGTGCAGCGCTGGAGTCACCGTGGAGCGGGCGATGCCTACCCGGGTCGCCGTTTGGAGCTCCGAAGCGTTGAGCCGCTGCTCCAACATCGTGGAGCTCTGGTGCGGAGAGCTTCCAACGCGGGCGGCGCTGACCGTCATCGTGGATTCCTGGGGCTCCTTGCAGAGGGTCTCCAGCGGCAGTCTCCACCCGGCGCTGCCTGCGGACTTTGGAAGCCGCCGACTCCGGTAGGAGGGGGCCGACTCTGGTGTCCACGCCGCTGAGGACGTCCCGCAACCCCGACGTCGGACCTACAACACCCCGGCGAGCGGTCCTGAACATCGGGCCGCCCGTAGCAGCAACTGCGGAGGGCACGGGGAGGCCCTGACCACGAGGAACAATGGAGGAAGGGACTGACTTTGGTGCCTTCCCACACAGTGGGAAACTTTGATTCTGCTGTGTGGGGATGTTTTATGTCAAACCCTATAGTGTGTTGTGTCCCTTTTTTTTATTGTATGGCTGTATGGGAATTTCATTTCACTGTGCCATCTGGTACATGTGATGAATAAATCTATCTTGTATCTTGTATCTTGTAGTTCTGAGTTTAGTTGGTATTTGTAGTGTTCAATAGCCTGATGGCTGTTAGGAAGAAAGTGTTCCTGAACACGGTGGTCATGCTTTTCAGACACTTATTCCTTCTTCACAATGACACGAGTGTAATGAGAGCGTGGCCAGGGTGGTGTGGATTCATGATGATGCTGGCTGCCTTTTTGGGCTTCCTATAGATCCCTTCAGTGGTGGAGAGATCAGTACCCATGATGAACCGGGCAGTGTCCTATGGGAATCTGGGAATAACCGTGCATAGTTTCTTGAAGGTGGAATCTCATATAGATAGGGTGGTAAAGAAAGCTTTTGGTATGCTAACCTTTATAAATCAGAGCATTGAGTATAGAAGCTGGGATGTAATGTTAAAATTGTACAAGGCATTGGTGAGACCAAATCTGGAGTATGGTGTACAATTTTGGTTGCCCAATTATAGGAAGGATGTCAACAAAATAGAGAGAGTACAGAGGAGATTTACTAGAATGTTGCCTGGGTTTCAACAACTAAGTTACAGAGAAAGGTTGAATAAGTTAGGTCTTTATTCTCTGGAGCGCAGAAGGTTAAGGGGGGACTTGATAGAGGTCTTTAAAATGATGAGAGGGATAGACAGAGTTGATGTGGACAAGCTTTTCCCTTTGAGAATAGGGAAGATTCAAACAAGAGGACATGACTTCAGAATTAAGGGACAGAAGTTTAGGGGTAACATGAGGGGGAACTTCTTTACTCAGAGAGTGGTAGCGGTGTGGAATGAGCTTCCAGTGGAAGTGGTGGAGGCAGGTTCGTTGGTATCATTTAAAAATAAATTGGATAGGCATATGGATGAGAAGGGAATGGAGGGTTATGGTATGAGTGCAGGCAGGTGGGACTAAGAGAAAATAATTGTTTGGCACGGACTTGTAGGGCCGAGATGGCCTGTTTCCGTGCTGTAATTGTTATATGGTTATATGGTAATCTCCTATGTTCCTGAGCGTTCGAGTTGCCGAACCAGGACATAATGCAACCAGTCAATATGCTCTCCTCCGGACACATGCACAGATCCAAGAGAGTATTTGTTAACATAGAAACATAGAAACATAGAAAATAGGTGCAGGAGGAGGCCATTCATCCCTTTGAGCCATTCATTGTGATCATGGCTGATCGTTCCCAATCAATAACCCATGCCTGCCTTCTCCCCATATCCCTTGATTCCACCAGCCCCTAGAGCTCTATCTAACTCTCTTAAATCCATCCAGTGATTTGGCCTCCACTGCCCTCTGTGGCAGGGAATTCCACAAATTCACAACTCTCTGGGTGAAAATGTTTTTCTCACCTCAGTCTTAAATGGCCTCCCCTTTATTCTAAGACTGTGGCCCCTGGTTCTGGACTCACCCAACATTGGGAACAGTTTTCCTGCATCTAGCCTGTCCAGTCCTTTTATAATTTTATATGTTTCTATAAGATACCCCCTCATCCTTCTAAACTCCAGTGAATACAAGCCTAGTCTTTTCAATCTTTCCTCATATGACAGTCCCACCATCAATCGGGATCAATCTCAATTATTAGTTCTGTTCTGGACCCACTCTCAGCTTCACTTGTATCAGCAATAGGCCCATGTACAAGCACTTGAAAGATTGCTGGTTAAGCTGATGCTGTAAGTAGGTATGTTGCAAAGCCTACCTGAAGCGTCGCTGAAAATCTGTCGCTGCGGGTGTGCGCGATTTTGGCGCCGTTTAGAGGGGGCGGGTTTAAAACGCGATTTTCTCTAGGCTGTTCAAATCGAAGATGTTCAGCCTAGTTAATTATTAACGAAAAATCGCTGGAAGACCCCGTCGCAAAAGCTATTATTAGTTTTAAAGGCCTCGTATAATAGTTATAGTAGTTTAAAAATCAATCTCTAAATCCGCGACCACCAGCAACCGCAGGGTCTCATAAAGCAGACAACTGAAGGTAGGCTGCTTATTTTTACATTAAAAAGGGCTTCTTAAGATCCCTTTATACAAAGTTTAATATTGCGAGTAGCTCATTTTGGGCCCATTATATCCCGTAGTATTTTTCTGGGCATTTGAGGCACAAATCTACCGCAATGTGAACGTTCTAAACCAGCGCGTTCACAGGAACCCACTAGAAAGCTGATTTAAAATGGACTTTAATTTACAGCAATTGAACACTAAATTCCTTCCATTTGGCCTATAAATTAATGTAAATGAGATTTAAAAATCATGTTTTATTGTGAATTATTTATGAATATTATTTGGTCACTTAGGCTATTTAAAAATGTTAATCATTTATTAAGAAATTGATAGATGTTTAGATCTAGTAATTGAAGTTTGAAATTAGCTACACTTGGGTAACTAACTAATTATATGCTTTAATTTCAGGTCATCCAAGTAAGATTATTTTATATTTGTTTCAGAATGGTTCAATCTACGATAACTGAAAATTTCATTCAGTTCTCTTAATTTTTAAGAAAGTTATGGGCTTTTGACTGTTCACGATCACAGCTTTTTTGTTATGTCCATAGAAAATCAATAGGGAACAAGATGCTCATTTCCCAGTATGAAAATGGCCATAACTTTTTAAATACTTGAGATATGAAAGTGAATTCGGTGTCAAATTAAACTTCTTTTTATGCTTTATCTGATGGGATAAATTGCAGACTTGATTTTTAAAAT
Organism: Amblyraja radiata; assembly: GCF_010909765.2. Classification (NCBI taxonomy): domain Eukaryota; kingdom Metazoa; phylum Chordata; class Chondrichthyes; order Rajiformes; family Rajidae; genus Amblyraja; species Amblyraja radiata. The sequence goes on from NC_045961.1 coordinate 52,935,817, forward strand.
CTCAAAATTTTGTAACATTGCCAAAGTTGTTTTTAACAATGACCAGAGAGGCAATATATCCAATTTTTTGACCTAGGGGACAAAGAACTGTTTTCCTTCAGTGAAAATAATATTTGACTTTCAAAGTTTTATTTCTGAATGCTCTGGAGTGTTGCCTTCAGAGGTTAATGGTCAGATTTTAGAACAGGTAACCACTATTAACATTTACTTTGTATGTTTTCAAATTATTATTCAGCATTTTCCTTTTTTGTATTAAATGTTGATATAATCTAGTGTGTTGGTTGTTCAGTAAATGCCAATTACAGTAAATGCCAATTACATATTGCTGCTTCCTTTAAACTAATGTATTCATATGACGATGGATTAAATAATTTAATTTTGCTCACTTTCAGGGAGAGTCTCCTGCCGCTGGTCTAATTGATTCTGAACAGGATATGGCTGCAATTGCTGAAGAGTGCTGGAATCCTATACCAAGTTTCTGTAGGTTACCTATGACTATCAGGCCTCCATTAGGTCTGGGAGCTATCTCAAGACTTTCTGCTGCCAAAAGCAGGATTGCATTGCAGAGTCAGAGAATACCAATAACTTCCACAGAACTTCAAATTCAAGGACAAGTTCGCCAAGAAATTGCAGGTAAATGACCATTAATTGAAATATCATGAATAAATTGAGCAAGTTCAAGACCACGCCCATTTTGATCACTTTTTGTCATAATGTATTAAATTGGTAGTTGTGAGATAGATGAATTTCATAGAATTGCTCTGAATTTTGGGCACACAAAATACATTGAGTTCATTGATGATTAAGTAAATAGAGAGTGTTGACGAAGATGTTTAAAAAAGAAGCCTGAGTGACCTTGTTTTCATCTTTATCGTTTTGAGATTGGGGGGGGGCAGTGGCAACTGAAACAAAATTCAAAATATTGCAAACAGGATGATTAGGGATGTCAAGAAAACACAAATAGATGGAAACTTGGAAACTGGTAGGACGAATCAGGATGGGCAACAAACTAAATAGTCCACGGATAAAGTTGGAGTTTAATGTGCATAAATCTTTTCAGAATGTATATCAAGCTGATAAATATTTTTTTTTAAAACATGGGATTCATGGGATACAGAAGCCACACAACAGAGAAGTTATGCCTAACGTTTATGGCTAAATCTGGTCCATGTATTGTATGCAGTTCTGAGCACCATCATTAGGAATGGTGGTTACTGTGTTTAAAATTTTATTGCTTCTGTGTTGTGGAAAATAGGAAAGGACTCTAATGAAGGATTTAATATAATGCCATAGGATTCAATTTGAACTGGATCTTCTCTTCCAAGAAGCAAAAGGTATAGGAAGATTTAAAACAATTGTAGTCGGAAAGATTGGAGGAAATAGACTCAATATGCATTTCCAATGAAAGTTGAATAGATGTATAATTGACAGGCTCTGGTGAAGGTGCAGGAAGAATGGTTTCATCAAACGGCTCTTTGCTTTTTGTTCACTTTTTCACTAAAAGGTAAAGAATATGCAACAAAAAAAAGACTGTGTTTTCAGTTAAAATGAGTGGGGCTAGGGATAATCGAGACAATGTGGACTTGGTTGTAAGGAAAGGGTTGTGGGAGAGGAGATGAGATGAGTGAAGGGAATGGAGATTAGCTGGGTGGGAGCAGAGGGGATTGGTGGCAGGGTTGCTGGGGGCGGGGACGTAGGTGAGAAGGTTGGGACATCCACCCAGATTTGACCAACTGCAATTGCACAAAACAAGAATATCCCCCCAAGTCTTGGAACTTCTTTAAATATGGAGATTAGCAGCATCAATGTGTTTGGGACATGAACTTAGACTTTATCTTGAGATGTGAGAGAGAATGTAGTAATAATTTCCAAGGTATGCTAAATCTGGTGCTTGTAAAACACAATTTTAACGTTAGATAACAGCTTCTCATTGATTTTCTTCCGCTTATTTCTAGAAGTTGGCAAGCAGCAAGCAATTGATTACTGTCTATTAAAATCTGTCAGATCTACTTGCAACCATTTCTAATAGGCAAACACGGTCTAATGGACCAAACACGGACAGGTGGAACTAATGTGGGTGGAGCACCTTAGTCAGCGTAGGCAAGCTGGGCCGAGAGACCTCTTTCTGTGCTGTATGACTCTCCTTCTTTTGACTCTCCCCGTCTACTTTTGTTAATTCTGTGAATATAGGCACAACTTGCTTATAGGAAAGATAAAAGTGCTCGACAAACTCAGGTGTTCAGGCAGTATAAATGAAAATGGACGATGATGTTTGGAGTCGTGGCCCTTATTCACACTGATGGAGTACTGGGAGGTAGTGGCAGGGCAAAAACTAGCAAATGGTAGGTAGATATTGGTGACGAAAGTTAATTGGCAGATGGATGAAGATACTAACAAACGATAGAGGTGAAATGGAGACAAAAGAGTGCCATATCAGTAAATAAAAGGAAGACCAAATGTGGACCCAGAGAGAGAGATAGAGGAAAGGGGGAGGAGAAGAGGGAGATAAAACGGAAATGGGGGAGTTAGGATGTGGAGGGGTGAGGAGAAGGAGGAGGGGAAAGTAACAGGGTGATGTGGGTAGTGGCAGAAAGGTGTGCACACGAGGGGTGGGGAGGTTGTGGGGGGCTGAGAAGTGGGGTGGGGGGGTTTGTTTACTTGAGATTGGAGAATTCAACGGTCATGCAATTGGGTTGTAAACTACCCAAGCAGAATATGAGATGCTGTTCTTCCAGTCTGTGTGAGGCCTCACTCTAGCAGTGGAGAAGGCCAGAATAGAAAGGTCGGTTTGGAAATGAGAAGGGGAGTTAAAATTGTTTGCAACCAAATACTCCAGCACGCCTTGGTGGACAGGGAGCAAGAGTTATCCGCAAGGATCGTCTAGTCTACACGATCTTGCCGATATAGAGGAGGCCGCATTAGGTTATTGAATGTAATCTTTTAGGATCTTTTTATTTGCATCTGCAGCCTCTTGTTACTCCACCATTTCCTTACACTCTGCCGTTTTCACATTCAATGTTTCTATTTTTCATGCTAATTTCCATCATATCAATGTATTTTACTTTTTTCTTTTCCCAGTTTTCTCTGTGCCTTCTCTGTTAAAGGATTTGACTCTTTATTGGGGTAAGGTTCTATGGCACCAATCACCCTCTGATTTCTTGACCTAATACAATTAACATGTGATCATTGCTCTTGTGAAATTTAATACACTTACTGGATAGTTTGTTTTAGCAGGCATTACAACCATTTTGTTGTTACTCAGCCTTATGAAACACCCACTCGGAGATGCACACAGTCAGTGAAATGCCTAGGAAACCCATAAATCACTGGAGTAATTCAGCGGGTCAGGCAGCATCCCTAGAGAACATGGCTTGGTGACGTTTCAGGTCAGACTGAAGAAGGATCCCGACCTGAAACATCACCTATTCGTGTTCTCCAGGGATCCTTCCTGACCTGCTGAGTTACTCCAGCAATTTTTGTCTTTCCTTGGTAAACCAGCATCTGCAGTCCTTGTTTCTACTGAAATGTCCACACAGATAGAGCCACATAAAGTCATGTGCGCACAAAAACATCCATGTAAAATAATCACTCTCACACTCAATTTGTGTAAGCACGTTTCCTTTTAGCTCCAAGCTTGCCTCTCCCCACAACCCCAAAAATTGGGACATTGTGTAGCAGTCTTGCCTCGCCAGTTAGAAGGATGTAGATTTAATCGAAGATCTGAGCACATGTGGACATGATGATACTACAGCATGAGAAGTACTGCTAACCTTTTGCTGAGTTGAGAAACAGAGCCCTGTCAGGTGAATGTAAAAGACTCCATGCTTTTTTTTAGGATAATCGAAACTGCCCCAAATATCTCAGCATTCAATTGTCACCGCTAAAGTAAATTGGCAATTTAATATTGTATTGCTGCTTGTGGAAGCATGCTATGCACAAATTACCTGCTGCATCTTTTATGTTACAACATGATCTGCATTAATCGACTGTACTTCGGAATATCTCACGGTTGTGAAAGGCACTATTTTAAATAAAAGGCTTTTCTAACAGCTCTTTACCAAAACTCTGCTAGCTTGAATCATGAAATTCTTCATTGGATGGCTGCGAAATCCGTTAATTTAAATATGCTTCGCTGACAGTTTTCTGGTATACATTTCTAAACTTGTACTGAACTTGATATTGCATTTCCCTGTGAGCTGCTCTCATTTGTTTGGTGATGTTAGTAGGTGCATATGACTGGTAGGTGATTAAGGTCACTGAGGCGACCACCTCTGCATGACCATAGCTTTGATCCAATTCCATTTCTGTCTTCGAAGTAATTTTTGAGCATGACTGATTTAAGTATGACTTTTTAACCTTTACTTTTCAGGATTTATGACTGTGTGAAGGTAGAGTGTGCTATTTTGAAATCTTTTTTAAGTGAGCTGTTAATAACACTTGAAAGCATGTATCACCAAATTATTTTTCACTGTCTTCAGACTCTTAAACAGGCCTCTCATGCTAAGGATGAATTCCTCATCCAATCAACCTTGTTACCACCCATACATTTTTTAAATCTGCATTTTCTCTGTAGCTGTAATAGTATTTTCTGCACTACTTTGATTGTCCCTTTGCACTATTTGGTGTATAGTTTGTATGGATAACACGATAAACAAACCTTTCTATACATGTGACAATAATAAACCGCTACCAATAATAAACCACTACCTGCAAGCGGCATTGTTCACATGTGCTTGTTTCCCTTGTCATTGGTGGTAGAGGTCACTGGTTTTGTAGGATTAGTTGGAATAGCCTGGGCAAGGTACTGCAGTGACATTTGGGGAATAAATGTTGAGAGTGGTTGATGGGGGGGTAATAATCAAAAGTGCCGCTTTATCATGAATTACAAAAGGACAAAGGACGTTTATTGTCACATACACCAATTGGTGTAGTGAAATTTGAGTTGCCATTGCAGCACACCAATAAAATAAATACAACATTATAGAATTTAACATTAAACATAAAAACAGCCCCCCACACCAGGATCAACGTTTCCCACTGAGAGGGAAGGCAGCAAAGTTCAGTCCACTTCCTCTATGTTCAACCGTGGTCGGGGCCTATTGAGGCCTCCGCAGTCGCCGCTACGGCAGCCCGATGTTTCAGGCCCTCTCATCGGGATGATGGAATTCCGGTGTCGGAAGAACGCTCTCAGTGGCTTGGAGTTCCGAAACGGCCGCTTGCTATCAGAGACTGCGGCTCCCAAAGTCCACAGGCCACGCTGGTCGGAGCTCCAACACTGGCGATCTCGGCAAAAGATCCCAGGCTCCGCGATGTTTAAAGTCAGCGCTGCTGCGGCTGGAACCTCCGCAGACCACAACTCCACGATGTTAAAGTCGGCAGTCCCAGCACTCCGGAGCTCCACACGGCGACCCGGGTAAGGCATCGTCCCGCTCCGCGATGGTACCTCAGTACTGCGCTGCCGATGCTAAGAAGGCAATGGACATTCACTCACTGTTGGTTACCCTGTCGCGGATCTGCCCTTCCAGCAGGTTCTTATGTGGCTTGTCCAGTAGTAGTTCAAGTGCAGACTACGCAGATAAGACTAGTTAGACTGACATCATGGTTGGCACAAATATGTTGGGTTGAAAGCCTTATCCTGTGCTGTAGTTTGTTCTATGCTCTAAGTTCTCAAGCTATGAACATTTGTATTTTGAAAGTTGAAAAATGTATCTTCAATCTGCCTCAGCTGGCATCAACTGCTGCCAAACACACACACAACTTGATCTGTGGAATTGATCTAAGGCAATAAAGTGGCATAGCTAGAACTGCTGCGATATTGAAATTATGATAATGAGTGTGAGCAAAAATAATTTGTGATCTGCACTGGTTTAAGTGAGCATGGGTTAATTATGCATCGCAATTCCACTGCATGTTTCCAAAGATATCCAATCAGTGTGCAATTGTTCACCTATAATCATTATCCTATCACCTATATCCACACCCACATATAGGTTTTTCTAGGTTTAATTTACTGAATATCACCATACATGGTTTACTGAGAAGACTCAGACAAGGTTTCATATTTGGTCGTTGTAAAATGCTGATTTTTTTATGAAATGCATTTCTTTCAAATAAAAGTTTGAATGTCTTTTAAATTACTGAATCTGTGACAGAGACCTTTGTGAATAACAGACGATTAGAGAATGTGAGCACTGCTGAAGGCATGCTATTTTAATGCCTTTGAAGACTGAAATTGTAATACATGATTTCAAGTTTTATGTAAATCAGAAGCAAAATAAGAAGAATGTGCAAATATATATCACTGTCTAACTTTTTGCGGCCGTTTTGGAGGTCCAAGCCGCTGAGGTCGGCTTCCCGTTCCGACGTTGGAGTGCCAACATCCCAGCGAGCGGGCCTGAGCGGCGGGCTGCCCGTAGCGGCGACTGCGGAGGGCTCCGGAGGCCCCGACCACGGGTGAACATAGAGGAAGATGACTGACTTTGGTGCCTTCCCTCACAGTGGGAAACTTTTGATTCTGCTGTGTGGGGATGTTTTATGTTGAACGCTATCATGTTTGTGTTCTTTATTTTATTGTATGGCTGTATGGTGATCACATTTCACTGTGCCAACTGGCACACGTGACAAATAAACGTATCGTGTATCGTGTAACTTCCTTTTCTTGTTTATTTGGACCTTGGAGCAGATTTCAGGACACTAGGTGCAATAGTGATAATCATATCTAAGCTTGCACAGTGTTGTAGATTATATAAACATATTACATTGCAATGCAAAAAAAAGCCAAACTGTATTGCTTGCTAATTCACAGTCTGTTGTTTTTTTCATCACATATTCCCATTATATATAAGCAGGGTAGACAAAAATGCTGGCGAAACTCAGCGGGTGAGGCAGCATCTATGGAGCCTCTATGGACACTCTTCTTCGGACCCGTCTCGACCCTAAACGTCATCTTTTCCTTCGCTCCATAGATGCTGCCTCACCTGCTGAGTTTCTCCAGCATTTTTGTCTACCTTCGATGTTTCCAACATTTGTGTGCTCCTTCCAGTGTTCTTGCTGTTTGATTTTAAAAGCAGTCTCTCAGTTTAGTTAAGTTTATTATTACTGTCGTCTGTACCGAGTTATAGTGAAACAAATTTTTTGCATGCTATCCACTCAAATCATACTATATATACATTAGTATAAGCGAGTTCGGTATTCTGACTGCGCATGCCCAGGTCAGAGATAAACATTGGAGGGTGCGGATCTGCTGTGTGTTATTTTTAGTTATCAGACCTTCGTTTTAGTGAGTGCTTTAAGCTTCGTGCTGCTCCGTGTGGTCAGGGTCGGCGGGGTCCATGGTCGGGGTCGGGGGTCGGACGTGGGCGCGGGTCTCCGGCGCCACGAGCGCTGCCGAGCCGCCGCTGGACCGTCCCCGTCCCTCCCCCGAGTGTCCCGTCCCCATCCAGAGGCAGCTGGAGGTGTCGGACCGGGCTAGCAGCCGAAGCGGGGGGGGGCTCGGCGCCGGCTTCTTCCTGGCTCCGCTCCGGCTCCTGGGGGGGCCGACCGCTGACTGCTCCGCTCTCCCTATCCAGTGGCCGTCAGTTTGCCCCCTCGGTGGAGGGCATTTCATTACAAACAGTGAGACAGTCGGAGCTGGGATAGGCAATCAGTTCCACTGTAGCTGCTTGCCTATCCCAGCTCCGGGGGGCCGAGCGCTGGCCACCGGCGAGAACGCACAGGGGGCGTCGCAGCGGGGGCGTCGCAGCGGGCCAGGCAACATCTCCGGAGAAGGGTCTCGTCCCGAAACGTCTACCACTCCTTTTCTCCGGGGATGCTTCCCGTCCAGCCGAGCCGCCGCAGCACCCCGCGTGTACCCCCGCCGACGGCCGGCGCTCAGCCCCGCCGTCAGCCGCTGGGTGGGGTGAGGGGCGTGGCCGGCCAACCTCCCCGGCAGGGCCTGTGGCTCGCCGCTCCGGGGTCGACCCGGACATCTCGACCACCCCCCAAGCAGAGACGGGACACCCAGGGGCGGGCGGTCCAGCGGCGGCTCAGCAGCGCCCGCTCGGCTTGACCCGGGCTCGGATGAGGCGCGGGTCTGTGCTCGCCTGTCACCCACTGGCATCTGCCCCCTCTCTCTTGCTGTTACACCCGCTCTTCCGCTACCTGGCACCCCCGTTCCTCAGATTAAATATATTCTTACACATAAATCATGAGCAAAGATAAAAATTTACATACAGTTTATGCAGCCAGCGCTTTGTTCACTTTTACTTTATAGTCAGTAACCTTTGACCTATTCCATGGTTCCTTGCGTTTTTTCGGAATACCGAACTCGCTTATTAATCAAGTCATACATAAGTACAAGAGGTGCATAACGAAAAATACTAGTGTGCAGAATGTTGCATTAAAGCCAATAATGTTACATCTACAGAGAAAGAGCAGATTGTTTAAAAAGTGCATGGGGTGCAATAAGGTAGAATGGGAAATTAGGATTGCACCTTTAGCTTATGGGAAGACTGTTCAGTGATCTGAGGGGAAGAAGGTGTTCCTGAACCTGGCAGTACGTGTTTTCAAGCGCTTTTATCTTCCTCCCGACAGAGACTAGGGAATGACTAGTGTAAATCACCCTTGATTATGTGCTCTGCTTTCCTGAGGCAATGAGAATTATAGACCGAATCAGTGGAGGTGTGGCAGGCCTGCATGATAGACTGGGCTGTGTTTAAAACTCTGCAATGTCTTGCTTTTTTTAGCATAACAGTTGCCATACCAAGCTGTGATGCATCCCGATAGGATTCTTTCTATGGTGCATTTATAAAAATTGGTAAGACTTGTTGGAGACAAGCCAAATTTTATTAGTCTTCTGAAAAAGTAGATAATTGATATGCTTTCTTGATGGTAGTGTAAGTGTGGATGGTGATATCTATGCTCAGGAAGATGGAGCAGTGAAGCACTTAATATTCTGAACCTCAGCACCATTGATACAGACCAGGGCTTGTATTCCATTCTGCTTCCTGAAATGTATAACCAGCTTCTTCATTTTGTTGACATTGAGGGAAAGGTTGTTGTCCTGACACCATAGCACAAAGCTCTTTATTTCCTTCCTGTACTTCATCTCATCATTGTTTGGAATCTGACCCACATCTGTGATGTCACCAGCAAACTTGTCGATGATGTGAAGTAGACGTTTGCCACTGGTTGTGAGTGTGGGTGCCCAATTTCTGCTCATCTTGAAGTGGACGTGCTCATAATGCCAGCAACTTGGTACCTATACTAGTTATTTGCTGCTATCTTCTCCTCATTTAAGCAGTTGGATTTTCTTACATTTAGATTAATTCTGAATTCATTTCTGCTCTTACTGCAAGTCCTTGCAAAAAGAAAATCAACTTGCATGATGACTGACCTTTGTATACACAGAATTTTCAATCAATATATTCTCAAGGTGAGGGCTAGAAATGAAAGAATTTTGTCAATTGTAACACAGAATCTGAATAGCGATACAATACAATAATACAATAGAATACAATACAATACAAATTTATTCGTCACATGCACCAACTAAGGTACAGTGAAATAAATTTGCCATGCAGCGATACAATTGAAAAAAATAACACACAATACGCTATAGAATTTAACATAAACATCCACCACAGCATTCTTCACTGTGGTGGAAGACAACAAAGTTCAGTCAGTCTTCCTCCTTTGTTCATCTGTGGTTGGGGCCATGAACCCTCCGTAGTCACCGCTATGGACGGCCGGGTGTACAGGCCCTCTCGTCGGGATGATCAAAACTCCGACGTCGGGATGGTCGAACAAACTCTGCGGCTTGGAGTGCCTGAATCGGCCACTTTCTTCAGAATGTTATAAACCGCAGGCCGGCAGTCGAAGCTCTTCTCCGGCGATCCTCGGCAAGGGATCCCAGGCTCTGGATGGTAAGTCCACGCCACGCCCACGGCTAGTAGCTCCGCAGACCACGGCCCCATGATGCCAAAGTCACCAGGCCAGCGATCAAAGCACTCCTTTATCTGGCGACCCCCGGCAAGTCTTCGTCCCGCTCCGCGATGGAAAAGTCCACTCTGTGCCCGCTGCTGAATCCAAGCTATTAGGTCGCGAGAGGGGAGGCAGAGAAGTGACATGGAAAAAGCCTCCTCTCCATCGAGGAAGTGACTGAAAAACGGTTTCCCCCTTTTCTCCCCCACCACCCCCAACATAAGACATACTGAGAGACACTAAAACAAACATTTAGACATACTAAAAAAAACAAAAAATGTTGAAATAACGAACACGCTGCTGGCAGGGCAGCCGACTCGCAGTGCCCCCAACCGACCATAGACAGATGTAGTGAGAGGGCACAAAATGATATTTGGGTCGAATGATTGTAGAGGCTCTTCTTGTAGTTTATCTGGTTTAACTGGTTTTGCCACTGGCATCATAGTGATCTGAGGTTCAAGAATTCAGCACAATTGTGTATTGTATGTTGTATTAGGCATTTCTGAAAGTGTCTCAGATTTTGTTGATCTATGAGTTCCAATTGTTACGCAATGTATGTGTTGTGCATGGCTTTAACCCTTTTATTCTTTGTTAATGTTTCTTTGCTGTGACATCCACTGATTGTTTTTTATTAATCCTCAGAACTTCACCTGATTTTCCGTTCTAGTCACATAAAAGGCCTGTTCCTACATACCTATTGTGAGAATGGGAGGGCGTGTTAATATATTAGTGGACTAGTGGAAGCAGCTGATTGGGAGTAACCCCAGATACTGCCGGCCCTGCTGATTTCTTCCAGCACTTTGTATTTTGTTCCGGGGTTCAGCATCTGCAGTTCCTTTTTGCACTCCCTGCACTCCCCCCTTAATTAAGGTAAGGGGGGAGTATGAGTGCCAGGGCAGTTTATTGTTCTGGATGTCAGATGTGGGAAGTCATGGAGTCTGATAGCCTTCCAGACGTCCACATCTGCGCCAGGTGCGTTAAGATGGGGCTCCTAAGGGACCATATTAGGAACCTGGAGCAGCAGCTCGATTACCTCTGTCTGGTCAGGGAGAGTGAGGAGGTCATAGAGAGGAGTTATAGAGAGGTGGTCACTCCAAGACCACGGGAGGCAGACAAGTGGGTCATGGTTAGGAGGGGCAAGGGACAGAGGCAGGGACTAGAGAGTACCCCGGTGGCTGTACACCTTGGCAACAAGTACTCCTGTTTGAGTACTGTTGGGGGGGACAGCCTACCTGGGGGTAGCGGCCGGGCCTCCGGCACAGAGACCGGCCCTGTTGCTCAGAAGGGTAGGGAAAAGAAGAGGAGGGCAATAGTAATAGGGGACTCTATAGTTAGGGGGTCAGATAGGTGATTCTGTGGACATAGTCAGGAGACCCGGATAGTAGTTTGCCTCCCTGGTGCCAGGGTCTGGGATGTGTCTGAACGTGTCCAAGATATCCTGAAATGGGAGGGAGAGGAGCCAGAGGTCGTGGTACATATAGTACCAATGATATAGGTAGAAAAGAGAAGAGGTCCTGAAAGGAGAATTTAGGGAGTTAGGAAGAGAGTTAAGGAGAAGGACTGCAAAAGTCACAATCTCAGGATTACTGCCTGTGCCACGCGACAGTGAGAGTAGGAATGGAGTGAGGTGGAGGATAAATGCGTGGCTGAGGGACTGGTGAACAGGGCAGGGATTCAAGTTTCTGGATCATTTGGACCTCTTTTGGGGAAGGTGTGACCTGTACAAAACGGACGGGTTGCACTTGAACCCGAGGGGAACCAATATCCTGGTGGGGAGATTTGCAAAGACTACTAGGGAGACTTTAAACTAGAATGGTTGGGGGGAGGGACTCAAATAGAGAAAGCTGGTAGACAGTGTGTGAGGCAGGAGGCAGAGAAGGGAAGCACTCAGACCCAAAATGTAGGGTATAAAGAAGAAAAAGATAATAAACAGAGAATAAGAGGTGGTGGGTTTCTTAAATGTGTATATTTTAATACTGGGAGCATTGTAAGAAAGGTGGAAGAGCTTAGAGCCTGGATTGACACCTGGAAGTATGATGTTGTGGCGATTAGTGAAACATGGTTGCAGGATTACTGTGATTGGAAACTAAATATTCCAGGATTTTGTTGCTTCAGGTGTGATAGAATTGGAGGGGCAAGAGGTGGAGGTGTTGCATTGCTTGTCAGGGAAGATATTACAGCAGTGCTTTGGCAGGATAGATTGGAGGGCTCGTCTTGGGAGGCTATTTGGGTGGAACTGAGAAATGGGAAAGGTGTAGCAACACTTATAGACCGCCTAATGGGGAGCGAGAATTGGAAGAGCAAATATGTAAGGAGATAGCAGATGTTAGTAATAAGCACAAGGTGATTGTGGGAGATTTCAATTTTCCACACATAGACTGGGAAACACATTCTGTAAAAGGGCGGGATGGTTTGGAGTTTGTAAAATGTGTGCAGGATAGTTTTTTGCAGCAATCCATAGAGGTACATACTAGAGAAGGGGCAGTGCTGGACCTCCTGTTAGGAAATGAGACAGGTCAGTTGACGGAGGTATGTGTTGGGGACCACTTTGGGTGCAGTGGTCACAATACCATTAGTTTCAATATAATTATGGAGAAGGTCAGAACTGGATCAAGGGTTGAGATTTTTGATTGGAGAAAGGCTAACTTTGAGGAGATGCGAAAGGATTTAAAAGGAGTGAATTGGGACATTTTGTTTTATGGGAAGAATGTAGTAGAGAAATGGAGGACATTTATAGGTGACATTTTAAGAGTACAAAATCTTTATGTCCCTGTTCGGCTGAAAGGAAAGAGTAATAATTGACGTGGATAAGCTTTTTCCATTGAGAGTAGGGAAGATTCAAACAAGAGGACATGATTTGAGAATTAAGGAACAAAGGTTTAGGGGCAACATGAGGGGGAACTTCTTTACTCAGAGAGTGGTAGCTGTGTGGAATGAGCTTCCAGTGGAAGTGGTGAAGGCAGGTTCGTTTTGATCATTTAAAAATAAATTGGATAGGTATATGGACAGGAAAGGAATGGAGGGTTATGGTCTGAGTGCAGGTAGATGGGACTAGGTGAGAGTAAGGTGTTCGGCACGGACTAGAAGGGCCGAGATGGCCTGTTTCCGTGCTGTAATTGTTATATGGTTATTCAATCAATGCCTATGCACAGCAAAGTAGGAGCTCTGTAGTGACTTGGAGAAATTAAGCAAATGCATGCTTTAGAGTTTGCTGAATGCTTAAAAGTAAAATTTAAAGCAAAACTAGAACAAAAATCTAAATCTCCTTCCCAGACAGTTTACTTCCATGACATTTCTGTTTCCCTTTATTTGGCAGACTGCTACTTGGAGTTTACACTGCTGTTTCATTTACCATTAATTTACTGTGTGTTGTGATGGTTATGTCTAGCCTTTTCTTTTTGAAAGAGAGCAAGAAAACTAAGTGAATGTTAAGTAGAAACATTAGAGACATCCATATGAGCTGTCCTTTTTGCCCTGAATATGAAAGGCTGCTTTGCAATTACATAACATTCGGTGGTTTGAGTACTTGTGTGCATACTCTTTGCTTTCAGTGGACATTTATCATTGTCTTCAATAGCATTCTTACTTTTCCAAATAATTTCCTTCTCATACGTTTCCCTGAGCAACATGCTATAGAGGTTATATTTATCAAAATCACCTGTCATGATTTCTCTTGACCAGCTCTACTTGGGGGATTTCATTATAAACATTCCTTATTGCCATCTTCTCCAGTGAAAGTTCCAGGTTTGTTTTGATGAGAACATTTCTGAGAGCCATTCAGTTCTAACAGTATTTTTAATGTTTTGGGGATTTGGTCATCTTAAATTGTTCTTGAAAAGGTGACAGGTGCTTTGTGAACCTCTGTAGTACTTCCACTGAATGTACTCCAATTGTACAGTTGAGAGAGTTCTAAGGATTAAATGCAATGTCGATGAAGGAATAACATATATTTCCAAGTCAGGATGGTGTGTGACTTAGAGTGGTGGTATACCTGCTGCCCTAACACTAAAGGTTGCTGTCTCAGTGAAAGAATGTAGCACTTCATGGAGATGGTACATACAGCAATCGATGTGTACTGATAGTGGAGAGAATTAATGTTCAGGGTGGTGACTGCAAAACCAATTATACGTGTTGCTTTGCCCTGTATAGTGTAAACTTGCTTGAGGATTTTTGGAGCTCAACTCATCCAAGCAAACTGAGAGTATTCTGCTTTCCTCATGACAAGTAAGAATGTAATTATTCTGTTTGGGACATATGACAATAAAATATTGGAGATGATTCACTCACATGGGATACCCAGCCTCAGATATAGCTGTACTATTCATCTGGCTGGTGCAGTTGTCTATTTCTAAATGAACTCTACCTCCCTTTAAGGGATTATTTTATTTTTTATTGAATAACCATATAACAATTACAGCACGGAAACAGGCCATCTCGGCCCTTCTAGTCCGTGCCGAACACGTATTGTCCCCTAGTCCCATCTAGCTGCACTCAGACCATAACCCTCCATTCCTTTCTCGTCCATATAACTATCCAATTTATTTTTAAATGATAAAATCGAACCTACCTCCATCACCTTCACTGGAAGCTCATTCCACACAGCTACCACTCTCTGAGTAAAGAAGTTCCCCCTCATGTTACCCCTAAACTTCTGTCCCTTAATTCTCAAGTCATGTCCTCTTGTTTGAATCTTCCCTACTCTCAGTGGGAAAAGCTTATCCACGTCAACTCTGTCTATCCCTCTCATCATTTTAAAGACCTCTATCAAGTCCCCCCTTAACCTTCTGCGCTCCAAAGAATAAAGACCTAACTTGTTCAACCTTTCTCTGTAACTTAGTTGCTGAAACCCAGGCAACATTCTAGTAAATCTCCTCTGTACTCTCTCTATTTTGTTGACACCCTTCCTATAATTAGGCGACCAAAATTGTACACCATACTCCAGAATTGGCCTCACCAATGCCTTGTACAATTTTAACATTACATCCCAACTTCTATACTCAATGCTCTGATTTATAAAGGCCAGCACACCAAAAGCTTTCTTTACCACCCTATCTACATGAGATTCCACCTTCAGGGAACTGTGCACAATTATTCCTAAAACCCTCTGTTCAACTGCATTCCTCAATTCACTACCATTTACCATGTATTTCCTATTTTGATTTGTCCTGCCAAGATGTAGCACCTCACACTTATCAGCAATAAACTAAAATGCAGCAGATAGTTGTCAGAAAACATGCAGAGTTATCAAAAACCTAAATGCAAGTTTATTTTTGGGCTCACAGAAATAGCACTATTCCTTTTAAATTGAAGGACTATTTTTAGAAAATGAACAGATGACACCAGGGATAAGAACAGCTGTTCTGCCACAAACTCTAGATTATGACTTAAACACAGCTTGAATAGCCTGAACGGTCAAATAACCAAACCAATCATAACTCCTAATGTTCTCCTTTCAAGCTGTTTTTAATATTATATAACAACTTATTTTTCTTGTATCACTCTCTGGGTTCTGCACCATTCCCAACTAGAAGAAGAGGCAGGCAGCCCTAACTGCAGACTTCTCTTGAACCTGACTGAGTTGACTGAAACAAGATTTAGAAGAACAGCTCGCAATGAATCGTGAATAGTTTTTTTCTTTATGGGGAAAATCAAGCGTTTGTGGCACAAATATTGATCATGTGTGGAGATTACTAGTGTGGACATAAAAATATTAGGATCTTACTGATTGAGGAGTAGTGCACCATATTTATTGAACACTGGACTAAGTGGGACCCGTTGGGTCCCAGCTTCACACGGGAGGGCTGGTCCCCCAACGCAATATTCCACCTCTCCACCAATTCCAATATTGCTGGTCGGGGGCTTTCTGGAGTGCTAGCATGATGTTGAAGGCCGAAGGGACTGGTTTCCAGAGGGCTAGTATGGACATTGTGTGCCGATTCTTGGGCTGGCAGCTTCACACACACACTCACACACACACACACACACACACACACACACACACACACACACACACACACACACACACACACACACACACACACACACACACACACACATACTCACACTCACAAACACATACACACACACTCACTGACTCACACACCATATATATTGCAGTAAACTTTCTTGAATACTCACACGGCTGAGCGCGGCCTCTCCACTTTGGGGCTTCCGCAGTCAGCGGCACTTCCGTTATCAGCGTGACCTCTGCACTTACTGGAAATTACGCAATCAGCGCGACCTCTGCACTCACCGGAAATTACGCAATCAGCGAGAATTGTCCACTAAGCGGAAGTCACGAAATTTGGACTAAACAAAGTAGGACCTAATAAAGAATTTATTCCTTCCAAACACAGTCGTACCTAATAAAGAATTTATTCCTTCCAAACACAGTCAGACCTAATAAAGCATTTATTCCTTCCAAACACAGTCGGACCTAATAAAACATTGCAGTTTCAAGCTCAGGCAGGGCAGCAGGCCAAACAACTCATGGCACTGTCATTAAGGGCTAACAAGCCATTTATGTTACGCTCCAAGATGGCGGCGCTGGCTTAACAGCTGCGGCCCACCTGCAGTCCGTCTGTTTTTTTTTCTTTCTTTTTGTTCCTTGTCATGTTTTAGTTAATTTTGTTTTATTAAATTGTGTATGTGTGTGGGTGGGGTGGGAGAAACATGTTTTGGTCTCTTCCTTCGGGGGATGCGACTTTTTTTTCTGTCGTATTCCCCGTACCCGTCTCCGTCTGCGCCGAGGCCTAATGGCGGAGATGGTGGCCTCGGTGCTGTGGCGGAGACCCGACTCGGCCCCGGAGCTGTGGCGGCGGGAGCAGCGGCAGCGGAGACCCGACTCGGCCCCGGAGCTGTGGCGGTGGGAGCAGCGGCAGCGGAGACCCGACTCGGCTCTGGAGCTGTAGCGGCGGCAGCAGCGGCAGCGGAGACCCGACTCGGCCCCGAAGCTGTGGCGGCGGCAGTGGCAGCGGCAGCGGAGACCCGACTCGGCCCCGAAGCTGTGGCGGAGGCAGCGGAGACCCGACTCGGTCCCGAAGCTGTGGCGGCGGCAGTGGCAGCGGCAGCGGAGACCCGACTTGGCCCCGAAGCTGTGGCGGCGGCAGCGGCAGCGGAGACCCGACTCGGCCCCGGAGCTGTGGCGGCGGCAGCAGCAGCAGCGGAGACCCGACTTGGCCCCGAAGCTGTGGCGGAGGCAGCGGAGACCCGACTCGGCCCCGAAGCTGTGGCGGAGGCAGCAGCAGCGGAGTTTGAACCGTCGCCTCGGCGCAGAGGGAGATCAAAGAGGGAAGAGACAGAGACTTTAAGATTTTGCCTTCCACCACAGTGAGGAGGTGTTTGGTGAACTCACTGTGGTGGATGTTAAATTTGTGTTGATTGTGTGTTTTTGTCTATTTTAATTATATGTATGACTGCAGGGAAACGAAATTTCATTCAGACCGGAAGGTCTGAATGACAATAAACGAATCTAATCTAATCTAATCTAATCTAATTTATTGCAAGTACATTGCAGACACACAGTTCAGTTGATTCACAGCTTAGAATGAGAGTCGTGGCCTCTCCCTCGCGACATTGCAGAGTGACTGAGTCACGTCCAGGCAGCCGGGGTTTTATAGTCCTGCCTCCCCCCCCCGGAAGGAGCGTACCTTCATCACAGTGATTGGCAGGCCAGAGGATCTCAAGTTTTTTTTTTAAACACTCATAACTTTTTTATTTTTCATCGATGGGAAGAATCCTCGGGGCCTGCTCAGCAGAGGAGGACTGTGAGTAAGATGGCCAAAAATCATAGCGATATATGGCAGCGTGTATTCTAAAATCAATATACAGCGCAGATAGGAAGTGGTCAAGATGAAACTTTTAATTATATAGATTTGTGTCAAATGGACTGCTAGCAGAATAAAATGGCATTAAATTAGTAGTTATGAATGTATAAACATATGCCAGAAATCAATCAAAAGAATGGCACATGAGAACTTCAGGGCCAAATATCCGAACCTCAGGAAATGTTGGAATTAACAGCAATTCTATACCTCTTCTTAGGACATGTCCTAGGGGTTGTGAATGTTAGTTTAAAGCCTTTGTGTATGAGGGTAGAGTTTTCTAAATCATGGGTTCCATTTTGTTGTATATTTGGGATGCAAGTGCAAGCCCAGGCGACAGCATAAAGCTACTCTCATAATTTCAGTGTTATGCTTGTGCACATTATATATGGATCTTATTACACATTCTCTTTGTTTGGATGTAGCTTTGGCATCCAAGCCAAGTTGGTCCAAAACCTCCCTGTCTGTCTGTTTTTGCAATAATGAGGTCCGTAGCAAATGTCTAAGCAGTTTTGAGGCATAATTCTCACAAATATATTGCTGATAAGAATGTTTAATTGTTCTATGTACCACAACATGGAACAACAAAATGTGTAAGAAAGAACTGCAGATGCAGCTTTAAACCGAAGATAGACACAAAAAGCTGGAGTAATTTAGCGGGACAGGCAGGATCTCTGGAGAGAAGAAATGGGTGACGTTTCGGGTCGAGACCCTTCTTCAGACTGGTTAGGGATGTGGGAAATGAGAGATATAGACGGTGATGTGGAGAGTTAAGGAATAATAAATGAAAGATATGCAAAAAAGTAATGATGATAAAGGAAACAGGTCATGGTAGGCTGTTTGTAGGGTGAAAATGAGAATTCTTTCTTGTTGCAGCTTTACAGACACATTGAACAAGCACGTCACAAAGAACAAATATATAATAAATTTTCACTGTACTTATTTTGGAAATTCTGAATAAATCTGCTTGTGGGAAACATCTACAGATGTCATCAAAGGGATTGTAATTTAAATTTTGATTAAAGTCAGTATTAGGATGGTCAGACAATCCGAACAGTGAAATACGTGTATAATAAAATTAAATCGATTTGAGTGAGTGAGTGATATATAATTTATATGCTTTTCCTTCAGGCCAATGATAGCTCCTTTCATGTGCTGGCCAATTAACATTCTAAAGTGGGTGTGTAAATTTTTTAACAAAAAGCAGAATGTGTGACATAACTATAGATCATTGAGGTTTTTGAATATGTGCATGCGCTTAAAATCTACATTCAATGTATGAATTCCTACTGCTGTCTCAGTCTTGCCTGAATTTACACTTCTTGGATAAATTCAATATTTTTATCAATAATTAATATTTTAATCATCTTTACGTAATTAATGTTACATTCCCATGGAATGTAACCTTTCTGATCCTGCCAGGTCCAGCCTAGAGCAGCCTTGTACCCAAAGTACAAAAATGCCATCTAAAGCCAATATTACCTGGCATGAAGCTGGTTTTGGTTACCTTCCAGAACTCTCTGCTGTGAGAGGTAGCAACCTTCCAACAACCATTGTGGTTGGTATTGTGATTTTTGGATCTGCACTCAGATAAATTCTAAAGGCAACTTGAATATAAAGGCACTTTCTGGAAAATCCCCCTTTTCAAATGTTCATCCCTTCCTTCCTTCTCTTGTCAGTCCACCAAAAAGCTGCAACCAGGTGTTTCGCCCTGATGATGACAAGGTTGCCCACAGGCCTCGGATACTGACATTTCAAAGTATTGCAGAGCCCTTTAGTAGTTTTAAGTGGTGAAAGCATTATTTAAATGTGTGAATTATCTTCTCTATTACATTTGGTGTGGCAGTATGATTTTATTCAAATGCATGGTAGCTACTGCATGTGTGTGAATGTGAAGCAGAATCACGAGCATGCCTTCATCAGCTGTCTTAATTCAGTGGCAACTCTTTTATTTGGTACAGTGATTCAAATGTTGCTGTCATATTGCAATGCCACGAATAAACCTATGATTATTGCAGCTAAGATAGTGTGCATTGATTTGCTTGATGTTGAATATATAGAATTAGTAAACAACAGTTCTGTTATGGAATCGTGCAAACTAAACTTAAGTTTATTGTCATATCCACAAGCACAGTGAGGTACAGCTACAATGAAAATCTTGCTTGTTGATAATGCCTTTAAAACAATATGTGCAACTATTACCAAATTGCACTGTGGGAAGCCTGTAACCATGGCAAAGCTCAAATTTCTCCAAGTCTCATGGTCTCTGCCTAGGGATTAAGAAGTTGGCTTTCTGAGGAGAGAGAACATGTGTGATTTCCCTTAGGCTTTTGAAAGTTGTTCCAAATATTTCCAGCTCCACTTTGGAAGAAAGTTATTACCACAATTACCCTAACAACTGCTAGTCATTTTGGAAGATTGCATTTATTGTTGCGGCAAGTGGGCAGACTGGGTAAAGACATCTTTATGGAAATGTTAGTAACATTGTGTGTTACTCATTGCTGAGGTTCAGAGAGCAAATTATTTTTGTAGAAGCCTGAAGTTAAGATGAAGCTCAGCAGTACTTGGCACAGGAATGGATCATAACAATATATTTAATCATTGGAGGCACAGCTAATAGAGTTGCCGCACAGCTCCAGCAACCTGGGTTCAATCCTGACCTCTAGAAACATAGAAAAATAGAAAAATAAGTGCAGGAGTAGGCCATTCTGCCTTTTGAGTCAGCACTGCCATTCAATATGATAATGGCTGCTCAGTACCCCGTTCCTGCTTTTTCCCCATATCCCTTGATTCCTTTAGCCCTTAGGGCTAAATCTCTCTTGAAAATAAACAGTGAATTGGCCTCCACTGCCATCTGTGGCAGAGAATTCCACAGATTCACAACTCTCTGGGTGAAAACGTTTTTCCTCATCTCAGTCCTAAATGGCCTACCCCTTATTCTTAAACTGTGACCCCTGGTTCTGGACTCCCCCAACATTGAGAATATTTTTTCTGCATCTACCCTGTCCAATCCTTTAAGAATTTTATGTGTTTCTATGAGATCACCTCTCATCCTTCTAAATTCCAGTGAATATAAGCCCAGTCGACCATTCTTTCATCATATGTCAGTCCCGCCATCTCGGGAATTAACCTGGTGAACCCACACTGCACTCCCTCAATAGCAAGAATGTCCTTCCTCAAATTAGGAGACCAAAATTGCACACAATACTTTAGGTTTGGTCGCACCAGGGCCCTGTACCACTGCAGTAAGATCTGCTTGTTCCTAAACTCAAATCCTCTCACAATGAAGGCCAACATGCCATTAGCTTTCTTCACTGCCTGCTGTACCTGCATGCTTACTTTCAGTGACTGATGTACAAGCACACCCAGGCTTCGTTGCACCTCTCCTTTTCCTAATCAGACACCATTCAGATAATAATCTGCCTTCCTGTTCTTGCCACCAAAGTGGATAACCTCACATTTATCTACATTATACAGCATCTGCCATGCATCTGCCCATTCACCCAACCTAGCCAAGTCACCCTGCAGCCTCAAAGCATCCTCTTCGCGGCTCACACTGCCACCCAGTTTTGTTAAATTCACAAACTTGGAGATGTTACATTTAATTCCCTCGTCTAAATCGTTAATATATATTGTAAATAACTGGGGTCCCAGCACCGAGCCTTGCGGCACCCCACTAATCACTGCCTGTCATTCTGAAAAGGACTCGTTAATTCCTATTCTTTGCTTCTTGTCTGCCAACCAGTTCTCAATCCATGTCAATACCCACCCCCAATACCCCCATAGTACTGAATATGTGGAGCTTGCATGTTGTCACTGTGACCATGTGGATTTTGTCCAGTTGCACCAATCCCAAAGGCGTGCAGATTAATAACTCAATTGACCACTGTAAATTGTCTAGTGTATGTGAATGGTAAAATTTTAGGTAGTTTATAGGAATGTGTAGAGAATGATGTGGGATTTGTGTAAATTGCTGAATCGATGACATTGGCTTGCTGGTCTCTATGAACACTGATGATGGGTGGTGTGTGCACTGAGGATTGCTGTGAGGGAGAATAAGTGGCAAGGGAGGCCGCTTGCTACTGAATACATGTTCAGACATGTTTCTTTAATGTAGGATATTAGCTGGAGCATTGAGTCCGAAAGTTGCAGCGCTGGCATCAGATCACTGTTGCATCATGGTCATGTGCTATTAATAGAATGATCTTACTGCCCTGTATGGATCTGTTGGGAATGCAGAAAAAAACATACTAACTTTGCCATTTAGCACAACTAGCACCACAAATATGCTCACAATGTAGATCCCATGTTGATATCTCACACTTCTGAAACAACGAACGCAACAGAGAACAGTTTCATTCCCATGAGCTCATAATCTAAGAACGTATTTCAGGCCTTTGATTCATCACTATTTTACTTTAATTAGCTGTGGTGCCTGCAGCTAATTTGTTAGCAAGCCTCATTAATTGCTTTAGACTGAAGTAGAGAAAATAACAACAAAGGGAAGTACATAATTAGAAAATACCCTGCAAACTGACTGTTCAATTAACATTTATCAGTCATTCATTTCATCAAATTCTAGCCAGGTGTTTAAAATGAGAATCAGCTGTGGCTCATCTCTGAATCGGAAGGCTGTGGGTATGAGTTCTATTCCAGAATCAGAATCAGAATCAGAATGTTGATATTCCCAGTACAATGCTGAGGAAGTGCTTGATTTTCAAATGAATTGTTAAACCAAGGCCCATCAGGTAAATGTAAAAGATCCTAACATTATTTTTAAGATCTAAGGAGATGCTTGAGTTACACTTCTTTGTCATGGTAATATTTAACCATCATAAAACATTGCTAAAATGAATTATGCAGTTCTCCCATTCCAATTTGTGGGAAATTGCATTCTGGAAATTTGCTGCCATGCTACTCCATTACAACAGTGACTGCTTTTCATGAGAGCTTCATTGACTGTAAAACACTCTTGAGATATTGAAAAACCACAGAAGTTGCTCTGTTTAAATTTTTTTTAAATCATTTATTCCATAATTCTGTCCAACCATTGTTTATTTCCCTCCACGGTTGTGTTGATTCACGTTTTTCTCTCACATCGGTTGTTTCGACAATAATCGACCAGGCACTGGGGTCACTTTAAACGTACGTTTATTGAGCAGGAGTCTCCACACAGGTTTAACAACCTAGCAAAGAGTCAAGCTGACTGCCCTTAATTGCAAAGCTATTTATATGTTAATGCCACCGTTTAGCACCTCCCACATTCCCCCCGATCAAAGAACCGACACGTACAAAGAATACAGGAAACCAAGTAGGTACATATAAGGAGATGATAGAGGAACCACACATAATCTCAGACCAGTACATCCCTTAGTCTTCCTGGCAAATTGTGTATTCCTCAATCTTGTCAGACTGGGCCTGTGATCCTTTATTCATGACTACGCAGTAACTGCAAGACATTGTGTATTCCCTCCTTACAGCCTGTTCCAGCAAGCCTGGTCAGCAGCCATCTTATGTCCTTTGTTTCAGTCTACCTGGCCAACCATTTTGTCTTACAGAACAATCTTATAGCATTGATTCAGAATTTCTATTCATCATTCCCCCCTTTTTGCCATTCTTATGGCAACACTCATAGTCCATTTAAAAGTCCCATTCGCCGAATCTCGTAACCTTCTAGTTCCCTGGCCAAGGCTTCTTGGACCGTCCGACCCTTGTCCCCCAATTCTCCTTCCTCACTCACTTCATCGTTGTCGCTGTCGTTGGGGAATGGTAACAGTTTCTCCTGCTCACGCTGTAAGATCATCATTCGTACAGAATTTTTAGTTTCCTCGGGGGTGGTCCCCAAGCCCAATAAGGCCACCATTAATCGGGCTATGATACATTTCACAATGGCAATCCCCACAAATAAGCAAGTAACTACTATAAATTCCCAAATCCCCCATCCCTGGTGTTCATTCATTCCATCCAAAAAGGTGGTAATCTCTTTCTGGTGATGTGTGATGTTGCTAGTCCTGTCTTGAACCCCCATCATACATTTCCCTTTTATGATGGTACAGGTCCCCCCTTCTCTAGCCAATAAGTAATCGAGCGCATATCTATTTTGTAGGGAAAACATCCTCATTTCGGCCATCTGGGTTTTTACTGCCTCCAAGGCTCCAGTTGTTGCATTGCCTAGAATTGTCAGGCCGCAAACAAGGTAATTTCGGTTCTTGGCTGCTTCACCTCCACCCAATCCTCCCATGGTTAGCATGCTTAATAATCCCCATCCGATGGCATGTCCGTGGGTAGCTCCCCTGACCCCTGGATTTCTCCATTGCGCGCAAAACTCGGCTGACACTGTCCTTCGACGAACCCGAGCCATGGGTCTAGTCCATTGCTCGGGACAAGGTACCGTGGTTGGCACCAATGCTCCAACTGCCACGTTCTTGGGGAAAGGGGGTTTTAGGACATTGGTTCCTTTCCCATTAAAGAAGAAGTAATATCCTTCCTCCGTATATAATGATCCAGTACAGCCCCTTCGGGTATTAATGACTTCTCCCCCTCCAGACCAGTCCCTCCATGCTTCACCGATCCCATTGCTATAACTGGGGATTGGCAGGTGATGGGATCCTACTGTCAGATGGGTCCCGTTAGCCCATCCACACAACAACTGAAATCCAGCATTTACAGGGATACAGTCCTTAGACACCTTACATTGAACTCCATTATAGGTAAGGTTACATGTGGAGCCGTGAACGGGCCCTTGCAGAGCGCAAGTGAGGTTATTTTTAACATTTATGACTATACACCCGTGTCCTTGGTTACTAAAACAATTTTCATATTGCCTGTTGTCATTATTGGTGGTGAAGTTACATGGCCTAGCTGGTGCTCTTGACGCCATCCTAGATCCATTATAGCAATTGTCGTAGGAGTGATTATTGTTCTTAGGTAGCGGTAAGCAGTTGGCCGGTGGAGCAAGAAGCATATCATAGTCGATGCTGACGGGCTTGACAGGGACCATTTCTTTTCCCTGGCACTTCACCAATCGTTCGGTTCTGCCCCATGCAGGGGATGGGGTAAACAGGGAGGTAACTGATGTCATTTGTGGATAACAAACCACCTGCCCCTTCCCGAATAGCTCGTTGTGTGCCTGGATGAATAAATTGGAGTCTTCTCGTTCCCCTCTCTTTCCTCGTTCGTTCCGTCCATGTTCAGGCTTTGTCCATTTCCAGCCAAAACCGATTAACCCTGCAGTGGTCACCACACAT
Organism: Amblyraja radiata; assembly: GCF_010909765.2. NCBI lineage: Eukaryota > Metazoa > Chordata > Chondrichthyes > Rajiformes > Rajidae > Amblyraja > Amblyraja radiata. Next base: position 52,960,847 of record NC_045961.1, read on the forward strand.
ATTAATGCCACAAAGACCCTCATCTTAGCGATTTATTTTGTATCTGTGAAGACAAGGGAGGGAAAAAGAAAAGAACGTGAGGGCCGTTATCCGAACTGATGGTGTTTGGAACCCCAAAGCGAGGAACAACCTGCCGTAATAAAATAGACACCACCGTAGCAGTGCAATCAGTGGTTGGAAAGGCTTCAATCCATCTAGAAAACACATCAACAATAACAAGTACATGTTTATAACACTGACACTTAGGCAAATCAATAAAATCCATCGGTAAGGTTTCACACGGAGCAGTAGGTAATGGAGTACGACCCGTCTGGCAGACAACTCCTTTACCAGGGTTGTGTGTCGCACAGGTGAGGCACCGTGCACTAGTTTGGGCTGCCAAAACCTTAAGTCGAGGATGCCACCATGCCTGTAAGAGAGCATCTACTAGCAAGGTGGCCCCACAGTGAGTGGCTAGATGTAGGCAATCAATGACCCAGGTCGCTAACTGGTCTGTCATACAGGTCTGTCCGGCCGGCGTGAGCCACAATCCGGAACCAGCCTTCTGACAGCCCAGCTGCTCCCATTCCATTATAACATTAGCAGAGGCGTCCCCCTGTAAGAGCAATACATCATTTATGGTTGGCATAGGTTTCTCAGATTCAGACGAGCCCATATAAAGGCTTTTCACCTGCCTCATCATACTACCCACCACTTTAAATCTACCGCGTGAAGCACACTTAGCCGCTTCGTCAGCCAACCTGTTACCGATTTGGACCGGGGAATCTCCTGTCGTGTGGGCTGCACATTTAATTACGGCTACCGCAGAGGGCAGGAGGATAGCATTCAACAGGTCAGAGACCAGGATCTGATTGGCAATCTTATGGCCCGTCGCGGTAAGGAATCCCCTGTTTTTCCATAACTGTCCGAAATCGTGAACGACTCCAAATGCGTATCGGGAGTCGGTGTAAATATTGACGGAGTGCCCCTCTGCAAGGACACAGGTTCGGGTGAGGGCAAACAACTCGGCCTGCTGAGCTGAAAACTGTGGGTCAAAACTGCCACAATCCAGCAAGGTTCCATCTTGCTTAACTACCGCAAAGCCTGACAGACAGCGTCCCTGCTCGTTGATGGACGAACTTCCATCGGTATAGAGGATCAAATCTGGAGAGGCTAGAGGTTGATCGCTAAGGTCAGGGCGCGGACTGGTATCCGCGAGAATAGCCTCCAAGCAGTTATGGTCGCATGGAGCGAGGGGGTCAGGAGGAGAACAGAGAAACGCAGCGGGGTTGATAATAGTGCAGTGCCGGAACTATAGCTTGGGATTATTCAACAGGTAGATCTCATATTTATTTTGTCTGGCTGAGGTCAAATGCTGGGTCTGGAGTTGTCCCAGTAGGGCGGTCACAGAGTGGGAGGATTATACGGTAGTGTCCTGCTGGAGAGTCAGGTTGGCTGCCGACTGAAGACTATTGTATACCGCTGTCAGAATCTGTGTACAATGGGGATACCCCAGTGCCACAGGGTCTAACTTGGATGAATAATACGCCACTGGTCGATGCTTATCCCCATGCAGCTGGGTCAAAACCGCAGTGGCACATTCGCCCAGGACGGTACAATAGAGCTGAAAAGGTCTATCATACAGGGGTCGCCCCAGCGCAGGAGCCTTCTGCAGGGCCTCTCGTAGATTATTGAACGCTGTCAAGGCTTCACCTGACAATACAAAGGTACTTTCCTCGCTGGTGTAAGGGATCAGGTGCTTTATGTCCAGGGCCACATTCAGAATCCACTGACGGCAGTAGTTGATCATTCCCAGCCACTGTCACATTCCCCTGGCTGACGTGGGGGGTGCTGTTCTGTAAATGGGGTCAGTGCGGCTCTTGTCCAAGCGACGGCCTTCTGCTGAGATTATGACTCCGAGGAATTTCACCTCCTTTTGTCCGACGTACTTTGGAGGGGGACACAACGTACCCCAATGTCTTTACAAAGTTCAACAACAAAATTATAGGTTCCCTATTCTGCTCCTCCGTTTCACTGGCCACTAAAAGGTCATCGACGTACTGGATCAATGCAGACCCCTCAGGTAACTGCAGGTTTTGTAATTGCTGTTGCAGACAACGAGAAAATAGGGTCGGTGAGTTTACAAAGCCCTGTGGCAATCTGGTCACATGTATACTGTGGGAGAGCGATTGAGTTCGCCGCTGTGCCACATTCTTTCTGGCTTTGGTCCAGGGGTTCAGCTTAGTTCTACCTCCCACGGAATCAGTGGATTGTGGGGCACCAGGTGAGTACGGAGGGGGTCGGCCTGCGGGGGGGGGGCACTAGGGATAACTGTCTTCCCGGTGGTCTCCCCTGAATGGGACCGTCTTCTGGGGTTCAGCGAGGGTATGGGAGATTTGGAAACTGGTATCTGTGAAGGACAAGTTTTAATCTTGGATCGGGTAGCGGGAATTGAAGGAGCAGATACTGGACTGGCAATGGGATGCGGCTGGTTCAGCGGGGGTGCTCCACGGACTCCCCAATGATAATCCTCTACCTCCTCCTCGTCGTCACCTCCCAAATCTATGCCAGCCACCGACTTACGTAAGTCTTTATCTATCTTGGCCTTATTTTGTCTCTCTCTCTGCTGACGATCCTTACTTTCCTTTGCATGCCTGCATTCTTGTTTTAATACTGTCACTGACTTCTCCTGACCCCCCTCGGTCAGGGGTATTCCTAGTTTCAAGGCATTACTCTGCCAACTGGCCGTTAAAGACCGTGCCTTTTCTTTGTTACAATGATCGATCCACAACTGAATGGCCTTTTTATATATATATTTTTTATCCGTTCTCCATATTACACTTTGGGCCCTTGATAACACACCCATATCCTTGGAACCCTCTTCAGGCCATTCATCCTTCCCCAGTTTATGAATGAGTCCTCCCGACATACGCCTAAAGGTCTCCTCCATTTCTGGATGCAAGAAACATAGCTGATGTAATGGCCGGTCTGGGTGACCACTGGTGTCCATACCATTACCCATTTTTAAACATACTATTACACACAATATTTCAGGGTTAACCGTGAGTCCTTGGTTCCGCCGTATCTCATTCGGTCACTTCAATTCCTGACCTTCGCGTGGAGGATTTCCTCTCTTAACAACCAGTCTAAGGCGGACTTTCTGTGAGATACGGAGGTACCTTGGTCTCGGTTAACACTCAATACTTGTTAACCCTTTCAGGGTTAACCTAGAGTCCTTGGTTCCGCCGTATCTCACTCAGTCACTTTGAAGTGGACTTTCTGTGAGATATGGGGGTACCTTGGTCTCAGTTAACATCTCAATACTAGTTAACTTTATTACACAAATATCACAACAAAATTTCAGGGTTAACCGTGAGTCCTTGGTTCCGCCGTATCTCACTCGGCCACTTTAAAACGGACTTTCTGTGAGATACGGGGGTACCTTGGTCTCGGTTAACACTCAATACTTGTTAACTCTTTCAGGGTTAACCTAGAGTCCTTGGTTCCGCCGTATCTCACTCAGTCACTTTGAAGTGGACTTTCTGTGAGATACAGGGGTACCTTGGTCTCAGTTAACGTCTCAATACTAGTTAACTTCCTATACCCAGTGCACTCCTCTTATATACCGTCTACGGTCCCCCTCTACGGGGTGTTTTATCCGCTCGATCAGACTAGGATAATCCTCGAGACGGCCCTATCCCAGTGCTCACAACCGGAACGTTCGGATGTCGTCCCACCAACTGACGCAAGTCAGCGAATTACCCTGCTACGCCGGGATAAGAGGAAGGACCAAGAGGAGATTTAACTAAATCTACTCACTTGGCTGCGCACCCTTCACATCGATCCCGTCGCCCAGTGGATTCACTCGCCGGCTCGATCAGTCTCTGGTTGACATCCCACTTCTGACACCAAATGTTGATTCACGTTTTTCTCTCACATCGGTTGTTTCGACAATAATCGACCAGGCACCGGGGTCACTTTAAACGTACGTTTATTGAGCAGGAGTCTCCACACAGGTTTAACAACCTAGCAAAGAGTCAAGCTGACTGCCCTTAATTGCAAAGCTCTTTATATGTTAATGCCACCGTTTAGCACCTCCCACATTCCCCCGATCAAAGAACCGACACGTACGAAGAATACAGGAAACCAAGTAGGTACATATAAGGAGATGATAGAGGAACCACACATAATCTCAGATCAGTACATCCCTTAGTCTTCCTGGCAAGTTGTGTATTCCTCAATCTTGTCAGACTGGGCCTGTGATCCTTTATTCATGACTACGCAGTAACTGCAAGACATTGTGTATTCCCTCCTTACAGCCTGTTCCAGCAAGCCTGGTCAGCAGCCATCTTATGTCCTTTATTTCAGTCTACCTGGCCAACAATTTTGTCTTACAGAACAATCTTATAGCATTGATTCAGAATTTCTATTCATCAGTTGTACATTTCACACACGGCTATGATTAAACTAAAGGGGGTACAGAAAAGATTTACAGGATATTGCTAGGACTAGATAACTAGTTCTAGAGCTTGGATAGACTGTTTTCCTTGGTAGGAAGGAGGTTTATAAAATTATGAGGGTATAAATAAGATGGATTGTCTCAGTCTTTTTTCCAGGGTAGTGGAGTCTAAAACAAGAGGGTTTATGTTTAAGGTGAGAGGGGAATAATTTAAAGGAGACCTGAGGGACATGTTTTTGCACAACAGATGATGGAATGAGCTGTCAGAGAAAGGGGTTGCTACTTTGTGATTGGGCAAAGAATTTGAGTTGGTTTTGCAGAAGTCTATGTCTCCTCAAGATCCTGGTGTGTTTGGTTGCAGGACATACAATACAACAATACAATACAATTCAATTTATTGTCATTTGGACCCCTTGAGGTCCAAACGAAATGCCGTTTCTGCAGCCATACATTACAAACAAATAGACCCAAGACACAACATGATTTACATAAACATCCATCACATTGCTGTTTTATTTACGTTTTCCAGATACAGACAATCAAATTGATTTCAGAACTCCCCAGCTTGGAGCTGGAGTCTCTACAGACTGCCATGGGGACTTGCAGGTGAATTCTTTCTGTTGGGATCTGATTAATGGGTGGACAATTTTACCAGTCTCCACTCAACGAAATTCCGAAGGTATGGAAGGGAGAGAGGAAGAATGTTGCTCCAACTATTTCATCCAGGTGTTTCATGTTCATGGATGCTATTATTGAATATATTTTGAACAATAAATAAAATTGTTCTCTTCTAAAGATTCAATGAAGCACTTCAGAGCTAAGCAGAGAAATTATCTGCATGTTCTGGCCAATATTTCTCTTTAATCAAACCCATCAAAGCAGTTTTATCTAGCTATTTATCATGTTGCTTTTTGTGGAATTGTCGTGCAGTTTGCTTGCCCTATATTCCTGCATTTCAAAAACATTTAATTGGCTCTGAAGTGTTTTGGGATTCCTTTATGATATGAAGTGTACTTGACAGAATTTATGATATTTGGAGTGTGTGATAATAAAGGTAGATTATTTTGTACTCAGCTGTGCATCCATTTTGTGAAGACCTCAGAAAATTATCTAATTTCTCACTATATAATCATTAATGTGCAGTTACTTAAATTATAAACATATAATTACGTGCATTATGAAGTGATCATAGATCACTTTCAGTTATGCCATGTTTTCATATTGTTGTGATTTATTCTTTTGAGAATCTTCTAACAATAACTTCTAATGGAACGACTGACAGACTTTCAAGTGACAATGATTGATACTCGCATTCTGAAAATTTCCAATATATGGATTTCTGTTCTTTGATGCTTTGTGGATTACTTTTGAGTTTATATCAGTTCATCTTTCAGAATAAAAACATGGTTTTCTCGTTTTCTGTATTTCAGTGGAACAGAAGAAAAACACAATACCTATTGTGCAAAGATCAAGTCTACCCAAACCTGGGCACTCTGGACTTCGTCCCCCTGGTTACTCTCGATTGCCGGCAGCTAAGCTTATGGCTTTTGGATTTGTCAGAAGTTCAAGTCTGTCATCCGTATCAAGCAACCAATCAAATGACAGTGGACAGAGCGATCATTGCAAAGCAATAAATCGTAAGCTACAAATCAACATTGTTTCATTTGATCTTGAAAATGTCACCTATCTTGTCTTAAAATCTTAAAGGGTCTTTAAGGGCGCACTATGGCGCAGCAGTAGAGTTGCTTCCTTCAGTGCCAGAGACCCAGCTTCGGTCTTGATTACAGGTGCTGTATGGAGTTTGTATGTTCTCCCTGTGATCGCGTGGATTTTCTCTGGATGGTCTGGTTTCCTCCCACAGTCCAAAGACACGCGGTTTTGTAGGTTAATTGGCTTCTGTAAATTGTCCCTAGTGTGTAGGATAGTCCTAGTGTTTGGGGTGATCACTGGTTGGCACGGACTCTATGTGCCGAAAGGCCTGTATCTGCTTAAACTGTAATAAATAATCAGACTTCTGAAATACAGTGTATTCAAACCCCTTCACTTTTTCCACATTTTGAAACATTACAGCCTTATTTTTAAATGGATTAAATTCTTTTTTTTTTAAATCATCAATCTACACACAATACCCCAGAATGAAAAAGCGAAAACAGGTGTTTAGAAATTTTTGCAGGGTAATTAAAAAGAAATCACTGAATTATCACATTTACATAAGTATTCAGACCCTTTGCTATGACACTCAAAATTGAGCTTAGGTTCATCCTGTTTCCATTGATTATCCTTGAGATGTTTTTACAATTTGATTACAGCCCACCAGTGGTAAATTAAATTGGTTAGACATTATTTGGAATGGCACACACCTGTCTACATAAGGTTCCACAGTTGACTGTGCATGTCAGAGCAAAAACCAAGCCTTGAAGATGAAGGAATTGTCCGTAGACCTACGAGGCAGGATTGTGTTGAGCCATAGACCTGGGCAAGGGTATACAACAATATCTGCAGCATTGCAGGTCCCAAAGAGCACAGTGGGCTCCATAATTCTTAAATGGAAGAACTGTGGAACCACCAGGACTCTTCATAGAGCTGCCCCCCCCCGGCCAAACTGAGCAATCGGAAGAGAAGGGCCTTGGTCAGGGAGGTGACCAAGAACCCAATGGTCACTCTGACACAGCTGCAGAGTTCCTCTGTGGAGATGGGAGAAACTTCCAGAAGGACAACTATATCTGCAGCACTCCACCAATCAGGCCTTTATGGTAGAGTGCCCAGACGGAAGCCACTCTTCAGTAAAAGGCACATGACAGCCCGCTTGGAGTTTGCCAAAAGGCATGAGAAACAAGATTCTCTGGTCTGTTGAAAGCAAGATTGAACTCTTTGGCCTGAATGCCAAGCGTCACGCCTGGTGGAAACCAGGCACCGCTCGTCACCTGGCCAATACCATACCTATGGTGAAGCATGGTGGTGGCAGCATCATGCTGTGGGGATGTTTTTCAGCATCAGGAACTGGGAGGATCAAGCGAAAGATGAACGGAGCATAGTACAGAGAGATCCTTGATGAAAACCTGCTCCAGAGCTTTCTGGACCTCAGACTGGGCAGAGGTTCACCTTCCAACAGGACAACGGCCCTAAGCACAACGCAGGAGTGGCTTCGTGACAAGTTTGTGAATGTCCTTGAGTGGCCCAGCCAGAGCCCGGACTTGAACCTGATCGAAGATCTTTGGAGGGACCTGAAAATAGCTGTGCATCGACACTCCCCATCCAACCTGACAGAGCTTGAGAGGATCAGCAGAGAAGAATGGGAGAAATTGCCCAAATACAGGTGTGCCAAGCTTGTAGCGTTAGACCCAAAAAGACTTGAGGCTGTAATCCAATTTAGAATAAGGCTGTAACGTAACAAAATGTGGAAAAAATGAATGAGTCTGAATACTTTCTGAATGCACTGTAGGTAAAGTGGAAAACATTGTACAGCGGGTTATTAGTATAAAATTGAATTATTTATAGGTATACACATCTAAAATCTGATTGCTCATCTATTTAGCATTCCAAGCAAAATATTATGTTATGTTAGCCTATTAGAGACAAGTGATTTATGCAGAATTCTATAACTCATTGAAGATACTACAAACATGGATGATGCCTGCTGTACTGACAGTGTAGGATCTCGGAGACTTGGCCTGCAATTATATTAAATTCTAACTCCAGTTTCAGGCTATTGTCTATGAAGTACATTGATTAATCAAGCAAACCAAATTATACTGTTGATTAGGCATTTGTGAAGAACTGCAGAGTTCAGCACAAAAGAGCATGCATTCAAATCTGGAAGTGCAGAGATTTTATCCCTGGCAAAAAAAATTAAATCAGATTTTAAATTAAATACAACTTTAGGATGTCTAAGGTATATTGCACCTGTTATGAACTCGAATCAAAATGAGACAGCTTCAGGAAATGAGCAGCATTTTATACATTAGTGATGTCAAAGCTACAAAGGGAGGGAGAGAGAAAACGGGGAATTACAGACCAGTTAGTCTAACATCGGTAGTGGGGAAACTGCTAGAGTCAGTTATTAAAGATGGGATAGCAGCACATTTGGAAAGTGGTGAAATCATTGGACAAAGTCAGCATGGATTTACAAAAGGTAAATCATGTCTGACGAATCTTATAGAATTTTTCGAGGATGTAACTAGTAGCGTGGATAGGGGAGAACCAGTGGATGTGGTGTATCTGGACTTCCAGAAGGCTTTCGACAAGGTCCCACATAAGAGATTAGTATACAAACTTAAAGCACACGGCATTGGGGGTTCAGTATTGATGTGGATAGAGAACTGTCTGGCAAACAGGAAGCAAAGAGTAGGAGTAAACGGGTCCTTTTCACAATGGCAGGCAGTGACTAGTGGGGTACCGCAAGGCTCAGTGCTGGGACCCCAGCTATTTACAATATATATTAATGATCTGGATGAGGGAATTGAAGGCAATATCTCCAAGTTTGCGGATGACACTAAGCTGGGGGGCAGTGTTAGCTGTGAGGAGGATGCTAGGAGACTGCAAGGTGACTTGGATAGGCTGGGTGAGTGGGCAAATGTTTGGCAGATGCAGTATAATGTGGATAAATGTGAGGTTATCCATTTTGGTGGCAAAAACAGGAAAGCAGACTATTATCTAAATGGTGGCCGACTAGGAAAAGGGGAGATGCAGCGAGACCTGGGTGTCATGGTACACCAGTCATTGAAAGTGGGCATGCAGGTGCAGCAGGCAGTGAAGAAAGCGAATGGTATGTTAGCTTTCATAGCAAAAGGATTTGAGTATAGGAGCAGGGAGGTTCTACTGCAGTTGTACAGGGTCTTGGTGAGACCACACCTGGAGTATTGCGTACAGTTTTGGTCTCCAAATCTGAGGAAGGACATTATTGCCATAGAGGGAGTGCAGAGAAGGTTCACCAGACTGATTCCTGGGATGTCAGGACTGTCTTATGAAGAAAGACTGGATAGACTTGGTTTATACTCTCTAGAATTTAGGAGATTGAGAGGGGATCTTATAGAAACTTACAAAATTCTTAAGGGGTTGGACAGGCTAGATGCAGGAAGATTGCTCCCGATGTTGGGGAAATCGTTGAGCGACAAGATGGCGCTGGTGCGGAAGGTCTACAACTTGCTCTTCAAGAGGACGTCCACCTTCGCGCTCTCCATCGTGGTGGGCGCCGTCGTCTTCGAGAGGGTTTTCGACCAGGCCGGGGATATGATCTTTGAGCACATCAACCACGGGAAACTCTGGAAACACATCAAACATAATTATGAAATCAAAGAGGATGAATAAGATCATGGTGTAAGGAACATTGCACCTCCTTGGATGTTGCTTCCGTTGAACAGCCCTGCACTGACATATTTTCCACGGACTATTAATTTCATCGGATGATCTCTACAAAACCTCTTCAAGAGTGGAATATTATTGTAATTAAATTAATGTTTTTTTGCTAAGATTACTATGACAGAGATAACAAATAAATTCTATAACAATTAAAAAAAAAAAAAAAAAAAAAAAAAAAAAAGATGTTGGGGAAATCCAGGACAAGGGGTCACAGCTTAAAGATAAGGGGGAAATCCTTTAAAACCGAGGAGAAGAACTTTTTTCACACAGAAAGTGGTGAATCTCTGGAACTCTCTGCCACAGAGGGTAGTCGAGGCCAGTTCATTGGCTATATTTAAGAGGGAGTTAGATGTGGCCCTTGTGGCTAAGGGGATCGGAGGGTATGGAGAGAAGGCAGGTACGGGATACTGAGTTGGATGATCAGCCATGATCATATTGAATGGCGGTGCAGGCTCGAAGGGCCGAATGGCCTACTCCTGCACCTAATTTCTATGTTTCTATGTTTACTCTTTGATACAAAAGAGGCATTTATTTGCATTCGTAGAAAAATGCATGCATACCTAATGTGGATGTAACTTTTTTCTGCTCAGACTTGATGTTTGAAGACTGTTAATTTAATCTCTAATTTATTACAGAGAAGTGTAAAGTAATAATGTTTGCTTTAATGTGGGAAGTGAGTGCAAGTAGGTTGCTTTCAGTTTATGCACAAAGGGTACAAGTTTAAATATCCTCCTCCCTCGTGATTTTGGGAAGTTGGCCCGTGAAGGCTGTGAAGCATACCAACATTTTGTGAATCAAGTTTAACGAATAGAGGGGGGAAGGAGAGGACAGGAATGATTTCCATCTGGGCATTTTCAAGGTTGGCTGGCATTCAGCTGAAATATGCAATAGGCTATTTGATTAATTCATTCCATTAATTATCAGATGTGACACCACAATCCTTTTAAAATTAAATGTTGCCTTTTCCCCATTATTTTCAATATACTTATTTATATCTCGCTTTTAAATATTTTGGTTGATCTTGAATCCAGCTCATATTCTATTATCAGAGGAATTTATCCTTTGGTTTGGTCCTCATTGCAAAAGGGTTGGACTTTAAAAATGGGGAGTTTCTGACTGTAATTGCTCAGGAATTTGGTTCTTCTTCGAGTCCGTTGCAATCTCAGATGTCGTTCTGCCAGTATCTGGCGCAGGTCACAGCTGGTCGGGTCGGTTCAGCCAGGTCCTGGGGGCTGCACTGGGGGGCGTCGTCACACTCCAGTAGGTGGGACATTGTCTGTACTGCTCCACAGCTGCATGTGTCTTCTGCCTGGTAGTTCCATGCTTTCATAAGTGCTTTACACCTCCCCTGCTCCACTCGTAATCTGTTGAGGGTCTTCCAGGTTGGCCATGGGAGGTCGTGCCCGCTGGCGAGGCATTCAGTCGGAGTGATTCCTCTCTCCATCCAGTCGTGGGCTCGTGTGTTGAGCTGAGGAATTTGGTGAGACATCACCTGAAATACTGTGAACAGTTTTGGTCCCCTTACCTAACAAAAGTTGCAGTAGCATTGGAGGTGGTGCAAAGTAGATTCACCAAATTGGTTTACAAAAAAACCAGATGGTTTACAAAAAAATACACAAAGTGCTGGAGTAAGAGCGAGACAGGCAGCATCTCTGGAGAACATTAGGTGATGTTTTGTGTTGGGACTTTTCTTCCAGTCTGATTGTAGTGGGGAGAGAAAGCTGGAAGAGAGGTGGTGGACAGTACAAACCCTGGTGTTAGGTGAATACAGGTGTATCTACTCACGTTTTCGGGTCAGGACCTTTCTACAGATGGATTGGAGTAGGGGAGAGACTGAGCTGCTGATATTGTTAATGTTGTGTCTGATTGTAGCGGGGAGAGAAAGCTGGAAGAGAGGTGGTGGACAGTACAAACCCTGGTGTTAGGTGAATACAGGTGTATCTACTCACCTGTATCCACTTGTCACTTTCCAGGCTTTGCCCT